>NW_024100507.1:3037500-3207500 GCF_016545835.1 Crotalus tigris
ACACACACACACACACACACACACAGAGAGAGAGAGAGAGAGAGAGAGAGAGAGAGAGAGAGAGAGAGAGAGAAGCGCAATTCCTCTCTCTGTCTCTGTCTCTCTCTGCAAAGGCAGAGGAGGCTGGGAGCCGCATGGGAAGGCTCAAAGAGCCGCATGCGGCTCCGGAGCCGCAGGTTGCCGACCTGTGGTATAGGGTCCCCTATTTGAGCAGGAAGTTGGACAAGAACAGGGATCCCCAACCTGTGGGCTGCGGCCCGGTACTGGACCGCAGGAATGGCTGGCGAGTGTACACACATGTGCACACAACCTCCCCACTCACACTAGTGCCGCCGCACTGATGTTAGCAGCCCCGTTTGCACATGCTCGGGACACTAACGCTGCCGCCAGCCTGTAGGCACTAATGGCCTGTTTCTGCATGCATACGGGCACTAGCACTGCTGTGGGTACGCAGGCCCTGCTTGCAAATGCCCATGGGTGCTAGCACTGGTGCCGTGTGCTCGTCCATTTGCATATATTTCTCTGCTTCTCACTTTCCCTCAGGGCCACCAATCCAGAAAGGTTGGGGAATTCTGGACTAGAAGACGTCCAAAGTCCCTTCCAACTCTGTTATTCTGTTAAAGTCATAGGCTAAGACATTGGGATGCCAGTTTTCACAATGTGCCACTGCTGCCGGGCACAATGTGGTTGGTGAAAATGGCATCAAAGTGCCTCCTCTGCTCACATCAGAAGAGACCTAGATCCAGTCAGACCCAGAACGTGACAGAGGGGAGAAGTTGTAATGGTGCAGTTATGGACTGGGGGGATCTTAGATTTAGTGAGTTCACAGGGGGTCCTCCTCCTCTTCGGAAACACATTCTGCTGCAGAAAATACAGGGAGTCCTTATAACCATTTGTTTAGTGACCATCAAAGGTACAAATGTGACTTATGACCAGTTTTCACGCTTGCGACCATTGCAGCATCTTCATCATGACACAATCAAAATTTGGGCAACTGCATGTGTTTATGACAGTTGTAATGTGCTGGGAACTTGTGATCACCATCTGTAATCTTCCCAGCTGGCTTCTGACAAGCAAAGTCACTGAAGGAAGTCCAGTTCACTTAACAATTGCTTGGTTCACTTAACAGTGGGAGTGATTCATTTCAAATGTAGTTTAAAACCAAAAGAACCAAACAATGCCCATCAAGAGGAATATAAGTTCCTGAACTGAAGCGAGGCCTGGTACCTCATCATCTTCTGCTTCGTGGATGATCATCTGGCATGGTGGACTTTGCCTCAAGATCCAATTTTAATGACAGATCTTGGACAGAAAGTTTCCCCACTTATGAGAGCAAAAACAGCTTTTTTTTCACTCAGTATGTTAAGCCACACCTGCCAGGTGCATAATCTCTTGTGGCTGAGAGATTTCAGAACTCCATTAAAGATATGATTCCTCTTCTCTTCCTGTGAACTTCCCAGGCTGACTTCCGCAGCGACCGATTACAAAATCACACTTGTTCACTCTCAGAGACAGAAAGGGGTTCACTCCCACTTACACACGTAGTAGAAGAGATCTGTTGCCGAAGAGCACTTTTCACACTTGGGTTAACATGAAAGAGGCAAACTAAGTGCTTAAGAAGCTGCTGTACAGGTTTCAAAGTGTATTGGCTCTTGTTTTGTTACTCCGAGGGCCCTTTGAGAAGAAGCAGGAAGATCTGCTTTTTTCAAGGCTGGGAGGAATCCTACTTTTAATCATTGCAGCTAAAAGCAGACCAAAATCATCCACAACATAATCCAGAAAAATGGGTGGCACATCTGTGCTAAATTTGTTTTCTTCGTCAATTGCCAAGTGCCTTATGAACGTAGTTGTTTTTGTTCCTAGCTTCACATCTGGTGTCTGAGCCAAAGATTTTGTTTCCTGAATTCTAATTACATAGTTCTAAAAGGTCATCCATAAGGATAGATGAAGGCAGAGGACTGAGGATATAATGCCAGGGATGAATTAGATTGACCTGAAAGCTAATCTCTTCAGCTCCAAGGAGAGAATCATTTCCACATACAAGGTTGTCAAGCAGACTGAGAGAAACTGTCTGGCTTACATGAAGAGAGTGGTAGAAAATAATAGAACAGGGTATAAAACTTTGGCTGCACACAACATCTGAATGAAAAAAAAGCAGTGAGGAGAAGCCAAAAGCTCTCCATCCCAGCCTCAGAAAAACAGTACAGTGAATTAAAACATTCAGCTGCATTTCAACATGCCAAGGGGGAAAAAAGCATCATCTTTTGCAGTCAGTCTTCAAACGAGAGTTAGCCCAAAACCTTTTCCACTTTTCATGAGAACTGGAAACAAGTACAGGTAGTTCCCAACTTATAAGAATAAATTTAGTGACCATTCAAAGTTACAATGGCATTGAAAAAAGTGAGTTATGGTTGTTTTTCACACTTAGGACCATTGCAGCATCCCCAGGGTCACATAATCAAAATTCAGATATTTGGCAACTTAATGTCAGTTGCAACATCCCAGGGTCATGTCATGCAACATGCTGATAAGCAAAGTCAATGGGGAAGCCAGATTCACTTAACAACCATGCTACTACCTTAACAAGTGTAGTGATTCACTTAACAGCTGTAGAAAGAAAGGTCATAAAATGGGGAAAAAAATATTTAACAACTGTCTCTCTTAGCAATAGAAATTTTGAGCTCAATTGTGGTCAAGGACTACCTATAATTATCAAAACATAACTCTGAATAGATACATTTATCCACATACAAGGGGATAATCAAAATCATAAAATGCCATGTTGGCCTATGACAGGGACAGGCAATCTTGGCTCTTTTATGACTCGTGGACTTCAACTCCCAGAATTCCTGAGCCAGCATGGATCAGCATGGAAATCTCTCCCTTTTCCCTCAGCATGGCTGGCTCAGGAATTCTGGGACTTGAAGTCCACGAGTCATGAAAGAGCCAAGGTTGCCTACCCCTGGCCTAGGATATTTAGCATCTTTGGGCAAATACCAATTAGTAAGAAGTTTCAGAACCAGGAATACAATTGTAGTTTCTCACAATGGTCTGGAAAGATGGCACATTAATTATATAAAATCTTGGGAGAGCAGCCATCCCAGTTGAGAGGAGGGATCAAATTGGGAATTTGCATGGACTCATTATGTAAACAGAAGAGGGCAAGGTCTGACACAAACATACCCCGAATGCCCTTGAGCTTTAAGTATTCTTTCTTGGGTGAATCTGCCAATCTGAGGAGATTCCTATGTATAATAGGCATAGAACAATAAAGTAGCTAATTGAACTCTAGACACGTGGATCTGGTTGTTTTCATGCCTGACTTAGAATAGAATAACAGAGTTGGAAGGGATCTTGGAGGTCTTCTAATGCAACATTTTTTTTAGGCAGGATACCCTATACCATTTCAGACAAATGGTTGTCCAATCTCTTCTTTAAAAATTCCAGTGTTGGAGCATTCACTGCTTCTGGAAGCAGGTTGTTCCACTGATTAATTGTTCTAACTGTCAGGAAGTTTCTCCTTAGTTCTAGGTTGCTTCTCTCCTTGACTAATTTCCATCCATTGCTTCTTTTCCTGCCTTCAGGTGCTTTGGAGAATAGCTTGACTCCCTCTTCTTTGTGGCAACCCCTGAGATATTGAAACACTGCTGTCATGTCTCTCCTGGTCCTTCTCTTCACTAGACTTGCCATGCCCAGTTCCTATAACTGTTCCTTATATGTTTTAGACTCCAGTCCCCTGATCATCTTTGTTGCTCTTCTCTGCACTCTTTCTAGAGTCTCAACATCTTTTTTACATCGTGGTGACCAAAACTGGATGGCTATGCATTTTGCTACTGAATTCCATGCTGCTGCTGGTAAACATCCGGGGTTCATATATCAGAATATAAGCAAAGAATATACGCAACACCCTGATCCATCTAGACCAGGAGTCTGTTTTCACAGTGGCCAATTACATAAGAAGGACAACTTCAGCAGTAGATGGCCTTTAGGGGCAGTCACTTTGCCATCAAAACTAGATGTCATTCATCCCCAAGACTACTATAAATTGATACAACTCTTTTTGGGTGCCAGCCAAGCCTGTAGCCAGCACCACATCCCGTGTTAGCAAATTTGAAAGTTGAATTGTGTGGTTGTATTAAAAAATATATATATACCTCCTTTTGTCTATCCTAATTCTTCCAAGGTTCAGTTTTACTGGGTAACCTCTGATTCTAGTATTTTAGGAAAGGAAAAATAGATTTTGTTTGTCCACTTTGTCCACCCAATACATTATTATGTACATCTTAATCATGTCCTCTCGTTTGCCTCCAAACTAAAAAGCCCCAATGTTGCAACCTTTTTTTTCATAACGAAGATGTTGCAGCCCCTCAATCATGTGAATTGCCCTCTTCTGAGCCTTCCATAGCTCCATTATATTCTTTTTGAGGCATGGTGACCTAGACTGCACATAATATGTCAGATGTGATCCACACCATTGACTTATGTAAGGGCATATGATACTGGCATCTCTTATTTTCAGTTGTATTTCTTATTATCCTTAATATGGTGTTGGCCTTTTTTACAGCAGATACACACTGTGGGTTGACACTTTCCTTGTGAAATAATGTTTAGCATTACTTCAAGGTCACTTTTCTCATCAATCACTGGTAGCTCTAATAAAGCAAGCCCTCGACCTGCAGGAGGATGATCTAATTTCCACCAACAATTTTTACCATTTCTTTTCACAAACAAGAAGCATTTTGCTCTACCAAGTCTGCAGAGAGTCAGCATTACTAATCTCAGATTTGTGGGAAGAAAAAGAAAATAACACAGAGCTGGACAATAATGCATATTTCATTCCACTGCAGATTCTTGTGTTCATTGTCGTTATTTTCCTAACCAAATGATAATAGCTTAGCAAGAAAACATATCTGACCTGAATCCCAAGAGGACCAAATTGTTTTGTTTTGGTTTTTTGCATTTCAAATATAGAAGCTGAGCTCTTTAAAAACACAAGGCTGTATTTGAGAAATGGAAAATGTTAGAGATAGTTGAAAATTGACAGGGTTAAAGTCATTATAGTTCAGTTGGAAATCTGAAATTAATAATTTGGTCAAGCCTAGTGCAGGCAGTACTCAACGTATGACAACTGAGCCCAAAATTTATGTTGCTAAGTGAAACAGTTGTTAAGTGAGTTCTGCCCCATTTTACAACCTTTCCTGCCACAGTTGTTAAGTGAATCACTGCGGTTGTTAATTTGGTGACATGGTTGTTAAGTAAATCTGGCTTCCCCATTGACTGTGCTTGTCAGAAGGTCGCAAAAAGTGATTACATGACCCCCCCAGGGACACTGCGACCATCATAAATATGAACCAGTTGCCAAGCATCTAAATTTTAATCATGGGGATGCTGCAACGGTCATGTGAAAAATGGTCATAAGTCACTTTTTTCAGTGGTGTTGTAACTTCGAACAGTCACTAAACAAATGGTTATAAATTGAGGACTACCTGTATTCATTTGATTCACAATTCTAATATCGGCAGGAAGTATTCCTCAGATATTTCTGTCTTCACCTTTTTATGGTTAGGTGCTATTAACAAAAATCTGAGCCTTCTTCCTTCAGATGCTCATCCCAAATAGTCAATCATTTTATACTAAGTGGGATGAAGATATGAACTTGCATCAGCAATGGAATTTAACTAGGGGACAAGCACAGTAAAAAGCTTTGTGGCATAAGGTAAACTAACACATTTACGAGGCATAAGCTTCCCCTCTCCCTCCCATCCTAGATTTGATACCAACGTTTCATTACACAGTAAGATAATTTAAAAGCAGAGTGTAATGTAATAAAAGCCAATCAAATTATAGTAACATAAACCAGTGCCACAAATCACTCAATCAGAAGATAACATTATCCTGAGAGAGGTATAGAAATAAATTTCTCTTGAGCAGTAATAGGAACTCTGAAACAGGCAATTAAAGGAAAAGAAAACAAAAGATACAACGATTCACTTATTAACTTCAATTCTGGTGATGCTTCCTTCCCAAAACAATATTTGATCTGACACAAGGACATCTTGTAAATCCTCTGTAGTTTTTATTCCTATACATAGTGTACAAATAAACTGAAAGACGGAAACAAATGAACACTGGCTTTTGAATACTTTTTTAGGTAAGACAAAGGTGATCAGATGGTGATGAGGTCTGAAAATCTTATGTTATACTTAACATCTTTATACAGTATGTCAACATTTTATGCATGCCTCTACGTATGTAGTGATAATATTCTAGAACCAAAAAATTTCTAGAAATGTTTTCAACTGGAATTTTTCAGCTGGAAAAAAATAGAACAGGTATTACTGACTGGGACATACTGTACGCAGATAGTCCTCAATTTACAACAGTTCATTTAGTGGCTGTTCAAAGTTACAACAGCACTGAAAAAAATAACTTATAACCATTTTTCACACTTATGACCATTGCAGTATTTCTATAATCATGTGATCAAAATTCAGATGCTTCATAATTGATTTATATTTATGACTGTTGCAGTGTCCTGGGGTCTTTTGTGACCTTCTTACAAGCAAAGTCAATAGGGAAGCAAGATTCACTTAACAATTGAGTTATTACCTTAACAGTTGCGGTGATTCATTTAACAAGGGTGTAAAATGGGGCAAAATTCACTTAAAATATTTTCACTTAGCAACAGAAATTTTGGGCTCAATTGTGGTCGTAAATCGAGGATTACCTGTAGTCACCTTGTATGTGTTCATTTGTTTTCAAAATGCATGGACTTCAGCAAATAAAGCTCATTTAAACCACTTTGATCCTTCATTATTCATTTAACTAAAAAAATAAAAAACAATGTGACCACTGGATTCTGATGCAATAACTATGAGTGATTCATACACATTTATTTTTACAATCCCTACTACTATTCAGTCATCTATAAAGCAATTTATTTGTGTGGTAAAACTTCCGGCTGCCTTGCTTTGTGGCATTTCAACCGCTTATTCTGTAGACCAACACTTGAAAGACAAGGGGAAATTGTTCACTTGTTTGGATTAGCATCCCTAAGAAGCATGGGATTAAACATTAATCAGTGACAGGCAAACAGTTGGAAAGAGATCCAAAGACAGGTAACAAGGGATTTGGGATTTGGGAGCTGCAGGCTGCGGCTGAATGCAGAATGGGGGGGGGGCAGAACGGCTTCATTTCGAAACTTTTTTTGAATGTGACTTTTGCACCATCGAGCGCACGGCTGCCGTTCTGAAAAGGAAACGGGCTACTATTGAAGCATTTCAAACCTGAAACTGCTCATTTTACTCTCAGAATAGCAGTTTTGCATTTGAGAGGAGATGTTTCGTAATACTTCACACTCAACGTGTTTTGCAAACCCTTACTGGAAAATAAGGATTAGATTGCACAAAGATGTTCAAGTGACTCAGTGGTAATGGCAGTGGCAGAGGCAGTAAAGCCAGAGGATTAAAGAAAAGATGAGTCAACCAGAAAAGAAAAACAGGGCTTGAAGAGAACATACGTGGTGGTGCCTTCCACACACACAGGAGCCACGTAGGGTTGGAATTAGCCTTTCTCCACAATAGCTTTGAGCTGGTCTTCTGCAGAAGACCATTTTAACTTCTGTCCAGGGTACGTTACAGAGAAAAAGCAATCTTGATACAGTTTTCCTCTTCCTTCTGATGGACCTCAAGGGTGGCTTTTTTTTTTTCCTGACAATGAAACAACATGGAAAAGCAAGGATGAGGATAGAGAGGCAGGTCTCCTCCCAATCCTGGAACAGGCACAATTGGCACACAAGATAGATCTGCACAGAGACCCTCCTGGTCATGGTTTCCACCTGCTGTTCTTCAAGCAGGAGCCCCAAGTCCTGAGGACCCCTCATATTATGCACCAACTATCAGATTTCAGAGGTAAAAATGAAAAATCACAACAGCATCACTTCATTGGCCCAGGGCAGAGATGTATAATTGCTCCATATGAATGGAGGGATGATTTAGCAGCTGTCAGGTGCAAATAGTCAGGAGCCAGGATAGACTTCCAAAGTTCTACAAGTCTATTTCAGGCTACCTGTACATTGCGGCCGTCATAAATATGAGTCAGTTGCCAGGCGTCTGAATTTTAATCATGTGATCATGGGGATGGTGCAATGGTGGTTAAGTATGAAAAATGGTTATAGGTCACTTTTTTCAGTGCTGTTGTAGCTTTGAATGCTCACTAAATGAACTGTTTTAAGTTGAGGACTATCTGTAATACATACTAACTCAAGTTGTTTTGTTTTTCCAGCAGTATCAGAAAACTATATGGATCATCCGTGCCGAGGCTTGCAGAACTTGGAATGATTATTAAAAGCAGCCCTATATCCCGAATGGGAGATGGGAATGGAGGTGAAGAATAACACAAATCTGACATCTCACAACCTCTTAAGCAGAATGAAAGTTGCCCTGACAGATTAACTGAATGACTTGCCAGCAACAAGGCAAACCTTCCCGTTTGTTCAGCCGTGGGCAAGCTGCAAAAAGAATAAGTTAACAGAATCTCCGTAAGCCAGCACACACCTGGTTACTGTGTTGTGTTTGACTAGCCATTTTGCAAGATGCAGGCTGATTGATCCCGACATGGTACTTTCACACTGAGATTATAAACATTAAACAAAATACACTGCACTTGCACATCTTCCTTGTGATTATTAAGCACTGATTGCCACAGAGGGCTTATTTTTCAACAATTTATTAATCACAAAATCTAGGCACTTCTTTCATATGTGCTAGAAGCTGAGAAGCATGGCGTGCATTTCATTTCTTAAGTTCTTTTTTTTTTCTTCAGCTTGTTTTTTATAACACTGAAACTGATGTCTGGGCATCTTTTTCCAAGTTTTAATTGTGAAGGTAAGTGGAGAAAGACAAAGCATTATAGGAGGCTTAGCAGCCCCCCACCTCAGCAGTTAATTTGACCATAAACCTTTTAGCAAAAAGGAACAAGAGTTGCCAAGTATTGGTACAGACAGAAATAGCAATTTTCTAAATCAGCTTTTCCCAGACTGGTGTCTGAAGTTAAGCTGGAACAGTTGAGATTTCTAACAAATGTGGTCAGTTGGGAGTGGATGTTCTAATCCTTTTACACCATTTTCTAACTCACCTTGGCTGAACTTAAAAACAGTAGACTAACAAAAACAGGCTAGAACTACAGCACTTAGAGCTTAGATGGAAGACTGTAGACAAGATAGGGAAGTGGGGGGGGGGATTTTGAAAGGCAGCAAGGACAAACCATATCCATATTATTGTCAAGAAAACAATACAAACCCACTCAGGTAATTATCAGGAGTGCACTCAACTCAAATTTTCCCTCCCACACTCACCCTTGTTTTTCCATTTTATTTTTCTTTCAACTATCAGTCAACAACATTGTCACCATTAGCTCAAATGATGTCTTTTTTTGTCTTGCGATAAGTCTAGAGAGCTGTTTTTCCCAAACACAACCCTCCCAACCTTGTTTTCTACACTAACACATACATATTATTTCCAAATATTTCCTTTCATCTTAGCAAAGCTCCAAAGGTTCTGTGGGTTTTTAATTTTGCTTGCTTTAAGGAAAAAGTTCACTTCTTTGGGGAAATTAATTCCCACTGAGGCTTGAATATTTTCTTTCCCACCAATGTCTTGTTTGGACTGCAGATTTTTCTTACAGATTTCCAATAGTGGTATGTAGTCTGCTTTATTCCTCTAGCTCCTTCATATGCACCAATTCTCTCTTTTCTTCCATTGCATAAGTAAGTCTTCCATTGCTTCATTCCTTCTGATTTACCTGCCAGGACATCCCACGGCCAGTTATAATATTTCAGTGCAAACCTCTCTGTCCAAATTCAGGCATTTAAAACATATTAAAAATAAAAAAAATAGGGAGACAAATTCCTTATTATGTTAATCATGTAGGTGGTCCCAAAGTGCAAGATTCATTTTTTCAGAAGTGACTCTTTCAGTTTGGATTAGGGCTTTACCTTGGCAGTAGGAAAGTAGGGGATTTTTCTCCCCTTGCCAGAAACTCAAATCTGCTCAGCAAAGCCAGGTTTGCTGTTTAAAAAACACCAGGTAGAAGTCCAGCCTTCTCTGATTTTATAACTAATCCGCCCAGATTATGGGCGAGATTTTTTAGCAAAAATTCTTAAAATTGAGATTTGATTTAAAGTTTTATACAATTAACTTAAACAGTAATCCTTCATATCCAGGTTTTATGAATAATGAATGCATGTTTTTTAAGTCTTGGTGCTATGCAAAGAAATGACTGAATAAATAGTCCCATACAGGAACTAGGGATACAAGGGTATCAGAGAGAATGACAGTTTAATCCAGTGTTAACTTCAGTATTTGAGTGGAAAACATTTCAAAAGGCTTCCTCATTTGCTTACAGTGAGGTAATAAATACTTAAATCCCAGGATTGGGCTGTGCTGATTTTGATTCATTTTACTAGGCTTCCATCATATCCTCCCTGCTATTATATGATATCCCACTAGAGCTTTCAAACTAATCCTCCTTTTTTTTAATAAAGAAAACCCCTTTAAAAACGTATCACGATGAATAAATGACTCTTAGGCAACTTGTAACCAGTTGTTCATTAGGAAATTAATTTCGAGGTTGTCAACTGGAAGGAGGCCAGGTCCTCTGGCAGTTCTGGAGGACATGCTTAGGAGTTCAAAGGGACAAGTTCCAACGTAATCACTACAATGCAAATTCAAACAAATGGGATAAACCATTAAGACGATGATAACTCTCTAGAGTGTGTTCCTTGATCCGTGTCCATCAGACTCCCCCAGGAAATAAAACATACCTGGTTTGTTCACATTCTTTACATTGGAGCATCCTTGATTACAACTTCTGAAAGACCATAGCTCTGTAAAGAAACTCATAACAGGTAGTCCTCAACTTACAACAGTTCATTCAGTGACTGTTCAGAGTTGCAAGAGCCACTGAAAATAGCCACTTATGACCGTTTTTCACCCTTACAACCGTTGTAGCATCCCCATGGTCACGTGATCAAAATTCGGAAGCTTGGTGACTGACTCATATTTATGATGGCTGCAGTGTCCCAGGGTCATGTGACCACCTTTTGTGACCTTCTGACAAGCAAAGCCAATGGGGAAAGCCAGATTCACTTAACAACCATGTTACTAACTTAACAACTGCAGTGATTCACTTAAAAACTGTGGCAAGAAAGGTCATAAAATGGGGTAAAACTCACTTAACAACAGAAATTTTGGGCTCAGTTGTGGTTGTAAGTTGAGGACTACCTGTATTTTTAGCATTGAAACAGGAAGCACAAATGGAGATGGCACCTAGCAAGTCATTCATCTTCCATTTGCTTGTTGCTGATCCGCATGAAATCTCTGGTTATCTAACAGTAATCAGAAAGAGAGTTAAAATGTAAATATGGAATATTAGGAAACTGCCCAGTAAATATTATAGCTAAAACTCCATTATAGCTAAATGGCACATTAGTTATTGGCTGGTACCACTAAGGGAGCAGACTATTTTAAACTTCTGCATCATAAAACAAATCTTTGCTCATTCAAAATAAGTCAATTGGGAGGTGTCTTACATTTAGAACCTATTTTGTTATTTGCTGCTTTTTTCCATGCAGGACAGTTTTATAAGAAGGAATACATATGTAAGTCCTAGATAACAGCTTTTTTTCTAGTTCCTTATGTTGCTTGTCAACCGTATCAAGTGAAGGGTCCTATCAGTTTTCAGAATTATCAATATGCTTCTAGTTTTTTAGATGCTAAATTACTGGACTCATTCTCAATACTGTTGTACAGACTATGGAAAACAATAACATTCCAGATCAGACCAATTCTTCATTACCAAACTTAATTATTTCTGTTGGTTTTTCTGAATCTTTGAAACTCTATTAAAGGTAACAAATTTTTCTCTGTTTAATAAGTCATTTGGTCCCATCATGTTCTTGGCTAACCATTTTTCTTTTTCATCATTTAAGCCTTTATGTGCAACTTTCTTAAGATTCAGTGTTACACCAGGCTACACAGTAATGTATGTACTATACTGATACAAGATGTACAGTAACGTTTCATTCATGTAGCCACAATGGAGAAAAACAAACCTTAACTTTAAAACTTCCACTTATGTTGCTGTTGAATTAAACTACACCTGTCTTAGTTCCTTTGCTTAATTATGTTATTTAATACTAACATCTTGGATAGAGTAATTTACCAACAGCTAGTAATAAAAAAGTACTTTAATTACCAATTAATGATAGTTTACTAAAATAATTTGAATATTTTTATAACTACTTTTAGTTTAACTATTAAAATGTTTTGGCTGCCTAAAAGAAATGTTAATATGTAACCTGATGTTTGGGCTGAATAGGTCAAACCAAGCAGCTTACTAGACACAGGGACTTTAAACATTGACTTTATTAAACAGTTTGTGTAACTTCTTCTGTTTAAAATGGATCATTCATTATCAAAATGCTTTTGGAAAAGTCTGTGATTAGTACCAAAACCTTAAATAGATTATGCTAAATGGACAGCCCGACCCAACTGTGGTTTATTTATTTAACATCAGCATTTTTCATAGAGCTTACCCCTAAGTAAAGATATTTAGTTTTGGAAAAGCAAAGAAACCATGTTAGCCAGAAGAACTATGTTAAAGTACAACTGAAAGTAGGGCTTCTTCAATCTGGAAGATTTTTTTAAAATATACACATTTTTGAAAACTTCAGATCTGAGAGTGAAAAAGAGAAAGAAAAAAATACCAAAGGTATCAACTCTGCAGGATTAGAGTCCTAAAAATAGCAGCTAAGAGGAAATGCAGACAGGGTGATTAAGCTCCAGCTTGTATTCTGATGTTTGGGTTGCCTTCAGGAGTGTCTGAAAGCCTAAGACTCAAGCAATCATGATTCTATCTTTTTAAAATAACATCCAGGTGTAGTTGTAGGTGCCTGAAACTGAATACGCAGGTTCTTCAGAAGATAGAAAATAAAACTATAGAGTTGTTATAGAAACAAAGCCGGAGATAAATTTAGACAAGTGTTACTAGGAAAAAAACAAACAAAAAATAAATAAAAGCTAAAGAAGATACTGGGTCGAAATCATGAGCCCTTGGAGAACAGACAGTCGCAACTTCAGATATGTTTTGTTGCTTTATAAATTACGGATGTATGCAAACAAATGCATTATGGGTTAATAAATAATAAAGATCTATAGATTGGGATCATATAACACACTCCCCTATAGATGTAGTTGGACCCCACAACATCATTTCCAGAGAGCCTAGGCAACAATGGGAGTGGCCATCTGACCATACTTTGAGGATAACAGATTGCTCACTCTGCTGTTAAGTACAGTAGTCAAAACAACACTGCAGCTCACAACCTGCCTCTATGATATTACTTTGAGGCAGCTGTCCTTTTCATGAAATCTGAATATATTCATAGGGCAGTCAGTCTCCTTAAAAATGCTATATCCTGCATCCTAATATTCTTACTTAAATAGCACTCCATAAAATAAAAATATGATTTTTGTTATTAATGGATGAATGCAATTCAAATTGTTATGGAAATTAACTACTAGCAAAAGCAGTTAAGCTACAACAAAGTCTGAGTTACTGTTCATAACATAGCTATAAAACTGCCTGCATTAGTTTAAATTTAACCATTGCACATCACTGTATAATTCCATTATAATATGATGTGCTCTTTTAAAAGCTAAATTTATGATTTTTGAGTGCTACTGCGTTCCTCAACTGATTTGCTTAAAATAGGCTTCCCTAAGATGCTGTCTTCCAGATACGTTGAAAATTCTGTTACTAGAATTCTGTAGATAGCAGATTGGAAAAGTCCATTTAAAGGGTCATTAATACAAAGAGAAAGCCCTATCGTTATTTATTTATTTTATATGCTGCCCCTTTCACCTACAAGGCCACTCTGAGTTGCTTACAAATATAAAAATATAAATATAAAAACAACTAAAATTTTAAACAGCTATATACTAGAATCAAGGAGATGGACGGCATCTAGAATAAAACTAGAATCAAGGAGATGGACGGCATGAGGAGGAAACCTTCTAACCCAGGGATAGGCAACCTTGGCTCTTTTATGACTAGAATCAAGGAGATGGACTAGAATCGAGGAGATGGATGGCATGAAACTAGAATTAAGGAGATGGACTAGAATCAAGGAGATGGACGGCATGAGGAGGAGACTTTCTAACCCAGGGATAGGCAACCTTGGCTCTTTTATGACTAGAATCAAGGAGATGGACTAGAATCAAGGAGATGGATGGCATGAAACTAGAATCAAGGAGATGGACGGCATGAAACTAGAATCAAGGAGATGGACGGCATGAGGAGGAGACCTTCTAACCCAGGGATAGGCAACCTTGGCTCTTTTATGACTAGAATCAAGGAGATGGACTAGAATCAAGGAGATGGATGGCATGAAACTAGAATCAAGGAGATGGACGGCATGAAACTAGAATCAAGGAGATGGACGGCATGAGGAGGAGACCTTCTAACCCAGGGATAGGCAACCTTGGCTCTTTTATGACTAGAATCAAGGAGATGGACTAGAATCAAGGAGATGGATGGCATGAAACTAGAATCAAGGAGATGGACGGCATGAAACTAGAATCAAGGAGATGGACGGCATGAGGAGGAGACTTCTAACCCAGGGATAGGCAACCTTGGCTCTTTTATGACTAGAATCAAGGAGATGGACTAGAATCAAGGAGATGGATGGCATGAAACTAGAATCAAGGAGATGGACGGCATGAAACTAGAATCAAGGAGATGGACGGCATGAGGAGGAGACCTTCTAACCCAGGGATAGGCAACCTTGGCTCTTTTATGACTCGTGGACTTCAATTCCCAGAATTCCTGAGCCAGCATAGCTGGCTCAGAAATACTGGGAGTTGAAGTCCACAAGTCATAAAAGAGCCAAGGTTGCCTATCCCTGTTACCCCTATCAACCCCTTCCAGTGGTGAGCGCCCCCCCCCCTTGGGTCCCCAAGCCAACTGGCAAAACCAGATTTTGATACCTTTCCGGAAGGCAAAAATTGATAAACCGTTTCCACCATCGTAATAGTATAATTTATAATAGCCAACTCATCATTTTCTAAAGAAATCCTTGCTATTCATTTATGACAACTGAGAAAAGCATCTCATAATCTTGTTTGCATCAAGCTCGTTGAGAGATAGAGAAACCACCTGCAGAAGGAAGAGTTTACTGTGAATATAAAAAAAGAGTCTGACTTGCTTTTCTTAAAAAAAACAAAACCAAAGACTCGGAACAGATTTAAGATTATTTAATTCACATATAGCATACTCCATGTTATGTCTTAAGTGAGTTTTTAAAGAACTTAATTGAAATTGCGCCCATGGGCAAATTCCTTTAAGGCCACAGCTGGCAAAAACAGTTGCTAAACATGGTAACACCTTGTGATGGAAATAATTCTTAACCCCAGCCCTGATATAATGCTACATCTTACAAAGGCCCATAATTCTCTGGTGACTCCTTGCCCAGAAGAAAATGATTATAAAAGCATCCTGTCTAAAAATGTTATGTGCAATCTTTCAGATCAGCAAAGAAGAACGTACATCTTGGCAGGATAGACCCATAGATCAAAGTTATTTTATCTAGCCAAGAAATCTTTTGATGCGGCCTCTTTCCAAGACATCTTTAACCTCTTTCTTCACACTGGGGTGGAGGTAACAACAACGAAAAAAAATGATTGACTTCAGCTCTCTCATAAAAGTTTGGTGTTTTAACACCATCAAACGTATTTCTGCTTGGAGTGTAAAAACAAACTCTCAGTTGTTTACCTATCTTTAGATCCTGAAATGTTTCCAATAATTTTAACATACATATGGTAAAAGAAGCAATGGGTGGAAACTAACCAAAGAGAGAAGCAATCTAGAACTAAGGAGAAACTTCCTGACAGTGAGAACAATTAACCAGTGGAACAACCTGCCTCCAGAAGCAGTGAATGCTCCAACACTGAAAGTTTTTAAGAAGAGACTGGACAGCCATTTGTCTGAAATGGTATAGGGTTTCCTACCTGAGCAGGGGGTTGGACTAGATGACCTCCAAGGTCCCTTCCAACATTATTATTATTATTATTATTATGGATCATCGCACAGTCATCCAGATGTTCATTAATTATTATTATTATTATTATTATTATTATTATTATTATTATTATTTAGACTTTGCTTTTCTTCCTTTAATCATATTCTCTTTTTTAATGGTTGTTGTGTTAGGACTTTATATAGTTATTGTTATTAGGATTGCTTTTACTCTGACCATGGATGGTATAAATCTTGTTTTATATATATTGTAAGTCACCAAGAATCACTGTGATTGTGGCAGGCTAGAAGTTAGTTGATTGAATGAATAAATGCATATATACATACAGAGCAGACTTAGAACTAATATCTCAGCTCTGTGTTACTATTATTTAATCCTGGGTTAGAGAAGAAGAGGAGGAGCACAGATTTTTCCCACAGTAGTTATGTCCTGTATTTAGTGAGTGTACGCACACAGAGAGACACACACACACCCATGCCATAGAGATCCAATTGGCTTATTCTTATTTGAGAAGATTGGAATAAAAAAGAGGAAGCAACGTCATGGTCTTTCAAAGAAAGATGAGGAAAAACAGAAGAGGAAGGAGTGAGAAGAAACCAGAAGTGGAAAGAGGAATGTGATCTCATGACAGGCTGGACTATTTGTTCAACAACTCTACATTCCATCATCCTCATCCGCTGCATTAAACTGACCAGATGTAATGGAAGGTACAGCTGAAAATCTGCCGTTAAGGAAAGACTATTCTGCTCAGCTGGCCATGCCTCCCTAAAAGGCAACCTTTCAAGGAAACTGTAGCCCAGCATTTTAAAAGAATATATATACAGTAATTGGAGATGCCAAAGACGGTCCAGGATGGTGCTCATAAAAAAAAAAAAAAAAGGAAGGAAGGGCTTTAGCACCAATGTCCAATCTCTTCCCTATCTTCCAAAGAAACAGTGTTTGGAAGCAAGTAGCTTGAATGGCAAAGAATTGTTGCAGAGTAAGGGGGGGGGGACGTGTAAAGTGCAAAAGGAAACAGTTTGGCTTGGTTTCCCTCCTGCCACTGGAGTAGCCGTTAGCCGTCCAGCCACCCCAAATTTGCCCTTCAAGCCATCCGTCATAGCACAGAGTGACCCGAACTGACCAGCTTCTCTCATCTGCACTGCTTTAACACGGTATCCGAATCGGCCCAATACACTGAAACATAAGCTGATCCAATTCACACAATACGCTAAACCACCGTTCAGTCCATAGTTGGGCAGATAACACCTTTTTAGGTCTCTGTTTAACCACGTGATGCAAACAAAACCAATGAGTTCCAAAATCGAGACTTAAGTTGACACGCGTTTGGAACAGATCCCTTCACGAGAGCCGGAGCTCGCCTTCTTCGCGCCTGAAGTCTCGCCTTCCTGACAGCGAAGGGAGGGTCAAGGCTAGAATTCCCAGCGCGTTAGACGGGGCTTTCTGAACACAACCCCAAGAGGAAGGTTGCCTTCGCCCAGTGCAGTTACCGCACCGGAGTTCCTAAACTTGGCGACCGCTCTTTTTCGGGCTGTCTGCTCCCCTGCCTTCGACAGCCGCCGGGCGCTTTCCGCTCTCACTGTCCACGCGCTGCATTCGCCTCGCCCGGGACGTTTCGGCAAGGCCGGCGAGGAAAAGAGACCCGCCGGGGATGGCGGGGAGCAAGAGGCCCCGATCTGAAGGCGCGGCTGCGCTGCCGCCGCCGCCGCCGCGGCGGTTTTGCTGAGCTGAGCTGGGAGGAGGAGGAGGAGGGTAGTAGGTGAGGCTGGTCGTGCCGGCTCCCCTCCCTCCCTCCCTCCCTCCCTCCCCACCCCGAGCAGATCCATCCTTCCAGAGGCTGCACGGTCTGCCTGCCTGGGGAGGGCAGCTCGGGAGAGGCGATTTGGCCAAGGTGTAGCCTTGGCGAGAAGCGGGGCGCTGCCTGCCTGCCTCCCTCGGCCTCTCACCTGCTCCTGCAGCGGCAGCGGGGCAGAGGCCCTGCCTGGGCTCGCCCGGGCTCCCGCCAGCGGTGCGAGGCTCGCCTCCTTCCCTCCCAGCGCCCGCGCTCTGCCCGGGTCGCCCGTGCGTTGCCTTCGCCCGGCCTGCCTCTCGCCGAACGCCGGGCTGACCATGCTGGGGACCCGCCGCGACCGGCTGCTCATCCTGCTGCTTCTCGGGGCGCTGCTCAGTGCCGATCTCTACTTCCACCTCTGGCCCCAAATGCGGCGCCGCCTCGCTCCGGCCGAGACGGCTGAGCCACGCTGCTCCTGCCCCGCCGAAGCCGCCGCCGGTCCAAAGTTCCGGACTCGGCCGCCCGCGAGCGCGCCCGCCAACCGGAGCCGCCAGGCCGACCGCTCCAAGCTGAGGAGGCTCTTCTCGCACCCGCTCTACAGCGCCCCCGAAGAGCCGGCAGAGAAGTTGCTCAGCGGGCAGGAGACGCTGAGCTACTACCGGCGGAAAATAGCCCGCTGGAACAGGTGCGTAGTCCCGGGCGGGGAAACGCGGCTCTGGCGCCTTTCGCGCAGAGCGAGACCCGAGCCGGAAAACCCGCTTGTGGCTGCGATGCCGGCGGGAGCCCCCGCACGTGCGTGTGCGTAGCCCCGTGGCTAGCTGGTTTCTTGGGCTCGCGCGGAGAGAGGGAAAGTTATTGGGGGGGGGGAGTTGGTGCGAGGTTTGGTTGCAAAGTTCCAAAGTCTTCTTCCTGAATCTGATCTCGGTTGCCAGCTGGTTGGGAACTCAATTTCAGTATCTCCGAGGAAATCTCTCGGCTAGCAATAGCAACAGCACTTAGGTTTATATACCGTTTCACAGGGCTTTACAATCTTCTCTAAGCGGTTTACAGAGTCGGCATATGTCCCTCCCCCCCCAAAAAAAAAAAACTGGGTCCTCGTTTTATCGACTTCAGGAGGATGGGCGGCCTGCCTTCGTGGAACGGGCCAGGGGTGGGGGGAGGGGTTGATGGTCTCTTTCTGCTTCCCTCATGGGCAAATATGTGCTGGGTCAGATTGGCAGTTTCCTCACTTCTGGTTGCACTTCTAGATTCTTATCTCTTTGAACACTCCTCACGATCCTTCCCATTCTTGGACCTGTGCCGGATTCTCAGGCTGCAGTGCCCAGAGTGGCTTCAGCCAAACGGTGGCAATCAGATTTATGCTGAACAATCTGCTAGAATAGCCTCAAGCAGGACAGATTGGTTTCTGCCCCATTGGCTGGCCTAACCACCCTCAGCCAAAGTTAGAAAGCATCATTTGCCTCCATCCGTCCCAACCATCCATCCATCCCATCCACGCAAACACAGACACAAACTCCTAAGTCCTTGTTGTCAGAGCCCATTCTAAGAGTCTGTGCCTTTCCTCACTGTTCTCCATCCATTCTTGAGCCATTAAAAAAACAGCGCCCTGGCCAATGTGCTGCCAGTCCCGCCTTGTGCCTTTAGCCTTGGTTCCACCTCACTGCAGTCGCCCGATTTCCCTCTAAGCCTAGGTGACTAAGCCTTCCACACCTTAAAGGCTTAGATGGTGGTGTAAGAAGGAGACTAATCCTATTGTGATACCACTTCGGCTAAGAACAGCTTAAGGCTGTTACATTTGGGGATGCCTGCAGAAAGCAGAGCCAGCTGGTGTGTTTCTCTCTCTCTCTCTCTCTCTCTCTCTCTCTCTCTCTCTCTCTCTCTCTGTGTGTGTGTGTGTGTGTGTGTGTGTATGTATGTTGTGGGTAAAGGCTGGCTGAGATGTTATTCTTGGACATTGTTCTTCTGTAGGATGGGACTACAGAAGGGGATGAGCTATGGAGGGAGCCTAACCAAAATGGCTGTGGCAGGGGAATTGCACCCTCTGGAACCACCACCTGAGAGAATCCACATTGTGGAGAATGGCTGGAGAAATATTGTCTTTGATGGTGTTGGTTGGGAACGAGTCTTTTTTCCAATGTAAATTAGTCCCAGAATTAAGATACTGGTAGTCTTCAATTTATGACCATAACTGGGACAAGAATTTCCATAGCTAAACAAGTTGGTTGCTAAGTGAGTCACACCCAATTTTACGACCTTTTGGGCCATAGTTGTTAATCAGTGCAGTTATGAAGTGAATCTTGAAGTTGTTAAGTGAATCCAGCTTCTTCCATTGACTTGGCTTGTCAGAATCCGGCAGGGAAGCCTGCAAATGGTAACCATATATGACTCCCGGCCTCTGCAACAGTCATAAATGCATGCCGGTTGCCAAGTGCCCGAATTTTCATTATGTGACCACGAGGATGCTGTAAACCGTCGTAAGCAGGGGTGGTTATCCCTTTTTCCAGTGCTGCTGTAACTTTGAATGGTTGCTAAACAAATGTCTGTTTTAAGTCAAAGACTGCCTATATCTGGAATAGGGAAAGGGTAGCCAGATTTAGGCATTTGCCTTTTTTTCAAAAAAAAACCAACCACAATATCCTGAGGACATTAAAGTGGGGGGGAGGGCGCAGAGGTTAATGCCATTTCAGATTTCTACTCTGTTTTAGGGTTATAGCAGGGCTCTCCAAACTTGATAACTTTAAGCTTTGTGGACTTCAACTCCCAGAATTCCCCAGTCAGCATGTTTACAGCCAAAGCGTGTCTGGCTGAGGAATTTTGAGCGTTGAAGTCCATAAGTCGTAAAGTTGCCAAGTTTGGAGACCCCTCTGGGTTATAGGAAGCTGCCTTGTAGAGTCAGACCTAACAAGCTGTCTAACAGTGTCATTGACATGGACAAGCTGCAAGTCCTCAAGAATCCAAGCTGGAGTCTTCTGAATCCATTGTAGAGATTCTAGAACTAGATTTGGTATCTTCTGCAGGCAAAGATATTGCTGAGCTATAGCCCTTCCCTAGGTTAATTCTGAGTTGGTCTACACCATCCTTCTCCTATTAAATACCTTTTTAAATATGCTAGGACTAGTCCAGGGGTGGGGAACCTTGGCTCTTTTATGACTCGTGGACTTCAACTCCCAGAATTCCTGAGCCAGCCATGCTGGCTCAGGAATTCTGGGAGTTGAAGTCCACGAGTCATAAAAGAGCCAAGGTTGCCTACCCCTGGACTAGACTCTCCCAGATCCTTGGCCTCCACTCCTACAGTCTCCCATCCTCCTCCTGTAGCCAAGCTCTTACTGTGCTGATCGCTAATTCTGGGAACTATAATCCCAATATTTCTGGATAGTACCAAGTTGGGAAAGGATGATTATCATGAGGTATCACAGATGTTTCCTTTTCTAATAACTTAATTAACACCAGAAGCACCTGCACCTGGCTGCACTCTCCATGAGGAGTGCAGATATGAATATGTATCTACTGATACCAAGTGTGATTCTATTCTTACTTGCCTATAAATAACAGCAGTCGCTGTGTTAGCTATAAGCCTTTTTTTTTAATTACTCGGTTAATAGAAGTCATACTAAAGTGTGCAAATATCTGCATGCCCTGAACGGCATCGGGTCAAGCTAAATGCAGGACCATTTCCCCTGAAGATATCTACCTGTCCTACAAGGTCAGATGAGGTTGGTACACCCCAAGTCCCTTCCTTTAAATCAGCGGTTCTCAACCTGTGGGTCGCGACCCCATCTGGGGTCGAACGACCATTTCACGGGGGTCGCCAAACAACGCAGTCCGCCATTTATTTTCCCCCTTTTCCTTAGCTCCCTTTTATTCTATTGGCTTTTGAAAGCCAATAGGATAGACTCTCTTGAATAGAGTTTAATTCTATTGGCTTTCAAAAGCCAATAGGAATTGTCCAGGCTGTCTCTGCCCTGCTGAGCCCATCAAAAGTTCCATTCTGCAAACGGTGCTGGACCAGTTGAGTAGTCCTCGACTTACGACCGGTTGAGTAGTCCTCGACTTATGACCAGTTGGGGGTCGCAGCATTAAAAAGGTTGAGAACCACTGCTTTAAATGCTGCCATTTGATGGCACCCAGGAAGTGTGCCTACTCCATAGTTGTCCCTACCTGGTGGAACACCCTTGCCCTAGAGATCCAGCAGACCTCCATCCTCCTATAAGGTTTGGAAGAGCTGACTCTTCTCCCCCGTCCCCCCAGGCTTTGGGGGAGAATAAGGCTGAAGGCCAGCAAGGTGGAATCTAATGGGTGAAAGAGTCTTACCCCAGGATGCCAGCAGTTTTTATTGCAGTTGTTGGGGGGGGGGTGTTTTGTATCTTTTTTTTTTTTTTGGAACTACCCAGGACTAGGATATCTCAAAGGGATGACCATGTATGTCTTATGAATGAATGAATGAATGAATGAATGAATGAATGAATGAATGAATGAATGAATCTTCTCCAGGTGAATTGGAAGCAAAACAGATGATCCTAGCACTGTACCTCTCAAGCTGTTGAGCATAATAATACAAAACCTTCAGACATGAAAACTCACGCATAATGAGTGTCAGAAAAGTTATCGGTTGTGATAAGGATGTTCACGAAGCTAGCTAGGGTAAAGCAAATTGATGTCCAAATACTCTGTATTTCCCATTTTGGGAAATATACACTGCATCTGATTCCAATGTACAAGTAGTCCTCGACTTGTGATCACAATTGAGCCCAAAGTTACTGTAACTAAGTGAAACAGTTGTTAAGTGAGTTTTGTCCCAGCTGTAAAGTGAATTACTGAGTTATTAAGTTAGTAACATGGTTGTGAAGTGAATCCGGCTTCCCCATTGATTTCACTTGATGGAAGGTCGCAAAAAGTGATCACACATGACCCCAATGTAACCGTCCTAAATACATGCCAGTTGCCAAGCATTTGAATTTTTATCACGTGGCCATGGGGATGCTGCAACGGTTGTAAGTGTAAAAAACGATCATAAATCCCTTTTTTTCCCAGCGCTGTTGTAACTTTGAATAGTCACCAAATGAAAGATTGTAAATCGAGGACTGCGTCTTCCATTATAACAGTGTCTTATGAGCATTACCTATACACCTTTTTAAAAAGCAAAATCAGCCATTACTCCAGTGTTTCTCAACCTTGACAATTTTAAGGCATGTGGACTTCAATTCCCAGAATTCCACAGCCAGCATTGCTGGCTGTGGAATTCTGGGAGTTGAAGTCCTCCTGCCTTAAAATTGTCAAGGTTGAGAAACACTGCATTACTCTCATCCTATTTTAGAAAAAGTCACACTTGCCCCTTAATGGTGCAAGTCTAAATCCAGTGTCATCCTTATTGAAGGATTTGGTCAGGATGAAAATTTAGGGAAGCTAAGCCTTGTAGAAGTGAATGGTACAGACAGTTCCAAGATTCAGAACATGAAATCCGTCCTTTTGAAAGGAGTATCTTTGGTGGCATGACCTTTCAAAAATTGACAAGCTCTTTATATTTCCTTTCTTCTTCTAAGAGATGATGACAGAGCCAAAATGTGACCATTAAACCAAGGTATACTTAAAAAGAGTAAAGCAGGGGGGAAAGGGACTGAAGTGTGCTGAGGTTGACACCACAGTGAAATGAAGTCAAGTGCACAGCTGAGAAGATTTTTCTAAAGATTTGAATTCATCTTACAGTTGAATTCACAAAAGTCTTGCACCACTCAAACAATCGGCCCTATCTATAGCATGTCAATCATTTGTGACCTTAAAAAACAAGCGAGTTATGTAAGACTTCCCTGTCTAGCCACAGCAGGTTCTTCTTCGTCTCCAGAGTCTTCTTGAAAATCTAGGGAGAATATAATATATATAAAAAAGAATGCTTACTGATGAAAATGCAAGTCCTGGTGTTTCACACTGCACTAAGTGCTATTATGGTTTGTTAGCTTTTGATTTAGCAACGCGTATGAATCCAGCCAATTGTGGCATATGTACCTAACCATGGTTTAATGTGTAAGAAATCAGTTGCTGTGAATTATGATTTGCAGTCCAGATAGTCCTCGATTCACAACTACAAATGAGTCCCAAATTTCCGTTACTAAGCAAGACAGTTAAGTGAGTTTTGCCCCATTTTATGACCTTTCTCGCCACAGTTGTTAAGTGAATTGCTGCAGTTATAAAATTAGTAAGACAGTTATAAAGTGAATCTGGCTTCCCCATTGACTTTTGTTGTCAGAAGATGGCAAAAGGTGATTACATAATCTGGGGGCATCACAACCATTCTAATTTTATGCCAGTTACCAAACATCTGAATTTTGGTCACATAACCATGGAGATGCTGCAAGTCATAAATGTGAAAAATGGTCATAAGTCATGTTTTTCAGTGCCGTTGTAACTGAATGGTCACTAAATGAACTGTTGTAAGTCAAGAACTACCTGTAGATGCAGAAGATTGGTTCATTTATGTAAATCAGGTTAGTATTAATGTACATTTAAAGTGACAATAAAGTTATTATTCTATTCTATTCCCAGAGACGTCCATTCATGATGCTTAAAGTTTAATATCAATGCTTAGTGTCATGTCACCTAGATAGATTAACACTGTGATGTTTTTTAATTGTCATACAACTTCATATGGGCTGGAGCTATCTATGGAAAGCAAGACATACACCTTGTTGTTTTGAGGTATTTTTTATGTCTTTAAACTATGCTTATGCTACCTACTTCTTTTGTTCTCAGAGCTGTTCACAACATGTAATTTTGGAAAAAAGATAATTATAGATAAATATATAATACAAAGGCAGAAATTTTATAAAATAAATACATACCCTTTAAAAACTGCAATGTGGGAACAAATAGTTATTTGACTTGGCTCAGGGGCTGCTATTTATATCTGGTCTGCAAAATTCACAGTAGCTATTCAACAGCAGCAAAGAGGTGCAAAAAACTGACATTGGCTGTTCATCAGGATTTGTGTAACACCCAAAAGAGTGCAAGAATATTTTCACCAATGCCCCTACGCTTCCTTACAGAGTAGAGTTCCACAATCAAGGGGCACAATAGAGAATTTTCTGATGTCATGAAGGATTTCTTGATTATCTAAAAATACTGTTGTTCTTGGAGAGAGAAACTCAGATATATGGGTGCTGATCTATTTAGGTGATAACACAAAGCACCAGTAGCTTTTATTGGGTGCTGAATCAAAAAGAAAGTCAATTTAGTGTGAACTAGTACATCCTCTTCCTATTTCACAGAAGCCCTGAGCTACAGTGGGTTATTCCTAATACAGCAAGGATAATGTGTGAAAATGAAATGTGTTGGAGAGCAATTATCAACTGGAGGGGTCAAACAGGGAATTAGTCTGGAATCGTTACATAAACACAAGTGGGCAAGGTCTGACCCCCCCCCTTTGAATGCCATTGAGCCTTGTCTAGTCTTTCCTAGGTCACAGCTGCCAGTCTGAGAAGATTCCTGTAAAGTAGGCATAGCAAAATACAGTGGCTAATTTGAACTCTACACATCTGTTGTTTGTGCTTAATAATGGCTGACACTTCTAGTTAGGGCTGACCAGAATCTGAAAATATGGTTGCTTGTTAGTATTCAAATCCTGGTCAGTGCTCATCAGAAAGGGGAACCATTTGTTTTGCCTGTCCTGTTTAAACATAGAAGAGCAGCTGACTGGGGAGTATGAGTTGTGTGGAATAAGGATGAGTTATGTGAGCATCCATATTCATCAACTGGAATGGCTTAATGCAGTACCATGTGAACGTACTTTCTAAAAGAACCAGGATTAGAGTCGGCTCATTCTGCGGTTTGCTCTCTGTTGAGGGCCTTTTCCCCTGATATTAGGTGTTATCTCCCTAGCAGATTACAGGGAGTAAACTAATGGAGAGAAACGGCTTTTCACATTGCTGCCCATCAGCTATTTCTTGGACCGAAGTCCTGTTGATTTCTCAAGCAGATACATCCAAGTCAGCATGTTTCCCAGGTCAGCCTTGGCCTGCTAAAATCCACACAGGCACAGAAGTTTAAATAAGAGCAAAGAGACTGCTGCTTGAGTAATGGCCTCTTTTCCAAATGCAGCAGTCAAGCTCGTTTAGCAACTTACCGGGCTGCCTTTAAAGTTAACAGGGTCACTTTTTGTCCTACAGGAAAAATCACGCTGAAAATCTTGTGCAGGAGCCAAAAAATCTTTATCTTAAACTGCCAGGGTGTCTCTCTGAGGCTGGGTCTCTAATCAGCACAGCTTATATGATGCCCGAGAAAATAACAACCTCCACGCGCGTGTGCGCGCGCGCACACACACACACCTAAAAAAAAGTATAAAGTAAGAAGAAAACTGGTGTGAGATCCAAGGAGCTGATTAGTGAGCACTGCTGACTGCTTCGATTCAAGGGAACGAGTCTTCCCGTTTAAGCCACTGAAATGTGACAGCGGAGATAAAAAAAAAAAAACCCTGTCGCTTAGCGCCAACAACTCATGACAACGAGATAAAAGACAAGCTCTTTCGTCGGCCTTTAAAAAAAAAAATTGTTACATATTTAAACATTTATCCTCAACTGTAGGTTTTAGCAAAATGCACATAAAATCACCTCAGCCGTATCAGCTCAGTACATCCCCTCTAAATATTAGCAGCGCTGTTTGTCTGGATGTGCTTTCGTATCTTCCTTGCAGCCGTTGTGAACAATGCGATGTGTTCCATCACCTGTTTGTCTTCATTGGAGAACAGAACAAAACAAAACAAAAAGGATTTTAAAAAAAATATTTTTAATCTCTTTCAGCTGGAATGAGGTGGGGGTCACCCTCCTCTTTTCTGAGGGACACATTCCTGGAGGATAAGCTATTAGATGGAACCGAGGCAAGCATTGAGTAGGGACAGAGCCAAAACTAACCCTTAACCTTTTTTGTTCTTTTTCTGATATCTCCTTCCATCCTCCTCCTTTCCCCCTCTAAAGGAGCCAGCCATCAAGAAAGATTCTTTATTCATTATTTATTGGGCTTGTATACTTCCTGCTCCTGCCAAAGCCAGCCTGCAGCAGTTAACAAAAATGACAATAACAGTAAAATTCAACTCAAAGCAACCAACCTCCAAAGAGGGACATTTTACCTAATATCCCGGTTCAAGGTGCTGCATATGGGCAATGTGAAGTGTGCTGATGCTCGTTGGGGAGGCAGCTTCAAATAATGCGTGCCAAGCTGGAACTCATGAGGCTCCAGTTGGGTCTGCCGGTTCATTTCTTGACTGTTTTCCTGCCTGTCCATTTTTTTTTTTTCCCCCCTGGCTTTAATGCGACTTCAGCCTTGCTACTGACAGCTTTTTGCTTTTAATTTTGCCAGTGGCTTGACTGAGCAGCCATCTAGTCAGCGTGCAGAGCACACTCCTCTGGCATTGATTACCCTGTCTCTGGTTTCACAAATAGGATGAAAAGAATGACTGAAATCCTTAGTTATTTGGCTTGCTGTGTATGCTTTTTTCTTTGTCCCTATGCGCAGATGATCCATTGACCTAGTAAGTGGCTGAGCAAGCAACTTAAAGAGATTCAAAGCCTCTTTACTGCCACCGAGTGGTAGAACAGCCAAACCGATGAGCTCTGGACCTGTCCTAGAAGGTGCAAAGCTCTGAAACTGACTAGCCCATCTCTGGCTTCAGGCATATAATTGAAAAAAACTGGGCCATAGTTTAGCACTTTGGCAGCCTGTGTGAGGGAATTCCTTTCCCAATAGTCTTTGCTCCTAGGGAAGCCCTAACTCCTTGCAGTCTCTCATTAAATTACGTACATCTAGTCCTCTGCTTACAACCATTAGTTTAGTGACCGTTTGAAGTTATCACAGCCCTAAATAAAGTGTGACTTATGACCCTTTCTGACACTTACAACATTGCACTTTCCCTGTGGTCATGTGATCAAAATTCAAACACTTGGCAACTGGTTTGTATTTATGATGGTTGCAGTGTCCTGGGGTCATGTGATCACCT
The DNA here is from genome assembly GCF_016545835.1 of Crotalus tigris. Lineage (NCBI taxonomy): Eukaryota > Metazoa > Chordata > Lepidosauria > Squamata > Viperidae > Crotalus > Crotalus tigris. The sequence continues at coordinate 3,065,347 of NW_024100507.1, forward strand.
TTTGCGGCTTTCTAACAAGGGAAGCCAAATTCACTTAACAGCCGTGCTACTAACTTAACAACTGCAGTGATTCACTTAACAACTGTGGCAAGAAAGGTTGCAAAAAGGTGGGGGAACTCACTTAACAAATGTCTTGCTTAGCAATTGAAATTTTGGGCTCAGTTGTGGTCTTAAGTTGAGGGCTAATAGTATTTGAAATCATTTACACAGGAAAGCCCTTTCCCAAACTCTTCATGTTCCACAACTCTAATTCACTGGCTGTATCTCAGCTGTGCCCATCTGGACAACCACTGTTTGGCAGCCCAGAGATTTAAAAAAAAACATTCTTTGCTGCCAAGGTCGAACTGTCAACACATCTATATTATGTCTAAGGATTTTTTTTAAAAAAATAGTGAACAATACAATGGAAAAGGAAAAAGAGGAAAAAGAGGGAGAAATGCTGTGCGCGAGTAACAGAACCCTGGGCATGCTAACTGAAGGAGGATTTCCACATCCTGGATGACATTGGATAGGGCTGAAATTTTAACCAAGGGAGCACCATTTGTGGCCTTTGGAATATTGTGCCTGGAAGCTGTATGACCTTCCATCACATCTACACTGTAGGGGGTACCCTAAATCTGATAAAAAATATAGTATGACATACTTTCCTAGCTTCTCTAGGATAAGAAGGAAGCAAAGCAACTGGTTGTTTCAGCCCCTGTTCCCAGGAACCAAGAAAGACATGAGGAGTTACTTCCAAGTATTTTCTTTTATTGTTGCTCACCAATAGACAGAAATCTTACCAGACTAAAACAACAATTTGCATAACTACAGGTATACTCTAAGACAGTGGTTCTCAACCTTTTTATACGGCGACCCCGGTCATAAGGACACGCCCCCATGCGTGGCACGCCGCGCATACACGGCGGCGCCCCCATGCGTGGCGCCCCATGCGTGGCACACATGCGCGGTGGCACCCCATGCGTGGTGCACATGCGTGGCGGTGTGCACGTGCACAGCGCACATGCGCGGCGGTGCCCCCTGAGGGAAAAAAATGGCGTATCGCGTTGTTTGGTGACCCCCATAAAATGGTCATTCGACCCCAAATGGGGTCGCGACCCACAGGTTGAGAACCGCTGCTCTAAGAAGTGCTAGGGAGGAGCCATTTTTACTCTCTTCCTCCCTACCAGACTTTCCATGCTTTGCTGCCTCTTTGCCCTCTGGAATGTGGCCCCTCCTGGGAATTCAGACAATATTTCACCACAGGTTGTGTCCAGAGATACTAGCATGCAACTTCACCCTATCTGCTGCCCCCTAGATTGATTATATATCATCAAGTCATCTTCATCTCTTAAAAAAAAAAAAAAAGGAGTCCTGCAGATTTTACTCCACTAGACATTGCCAACTGTAGCGGGCGGTGCTCATCACTGTTTCAAGACCACTGAGCCAGCGCTGTCCAAAGACATTTCTGTGGTCATATGGGCAGCATGTTACCTTCCACCAAAGTGGTACCTATTCATCTACTTGCATTTGCATGCTTTTAAACGTCTAAGTTGGCAGGAGCTGAGGATGGGAGCTCACCCCATCATATGGAGCTCAGGTTTTGAACTTTCATCTCTTAGCCACCACATAAAAAGATATTCTCAATGAGTCCCTAGATGGATTGAAATTCTCAGCTAGCAAAGGCTGCTCAGCTGATCTATATCGGAACTGAGAGGAGACATTCACTGTTCATTTGCTCAAGAAAAATTGATCCAATTTCCCATAACTAGAGGCAAACCATAAATTTCATGTCTTTCTGATGAAAGCAAGGCCACCAATTCATAGCGACAATTGGAGCCAGCTTCATCATTAACTCCTTTGTAAAAAGCAATGAGGGATCAAAGGCAACAGTTTGTAGCAGCAACCCTGAAAGGTTTTTGTGAGAGAAGAAAAAGGGAAGTACTTGCAGGAAGAAGCATAGCAAAAAACAAAACAAAAGGCAAGCTCCGGGAGGAAAGGAAATATAAGCTGCCCAAGTAAGTTGTGGTTGCTTTTTGTGGGTTGCTGTTGCAGAAAAGCAATCGGTTGATCAATTGTCTCTGTGTCAGAAAGTGACAGCTTGTTTTTTTTCAAGCTACTAGGGTGGAATGAAGTCTATCAGGGTCAACCTTAATTTCGCTTCAGACCAAAGAAATGTCTTACGAGAAAATAAAAGGAAGCCTCATCTGTCTTTAACCAATGGATAAACATCTGTAATATAAAAAAAATAAACCATGGCACCTTGGAAGTGTGCCTGGAACAACCATCCAAAACAAAACTATGTTTTTAAGTTAATGGAAGTGTCCTGAAGTCTGTGCTCAGAATCTGATCCAACATTATTTCCAGAATCCCGATGGCTTCCTGGGCCATCAGAATGTTGCTAAAGAGTCTGTTGTACAGTGAAACCTCATGCGGTCCAAAGCCAAATATCATCTCTGTGCAGCTGTGGGATTTACTTCAAGAATATTTTATTCTGCCCAAACCCAAGAACCAGTTTGGAGTAGTGGTTAAGCCTCAGACTAGAAGCCCCGAGACAATGAGCTCTACTCCAGCCTTAGGCACAAAGCCAAATGGGTGACTCTGGGCCAATCACTCTCCCTCAACTCTATAAGGAAGGGAGCAAAAAGAAACCTATTCCCCAAAATCTTGCAAAGAAAATTGCAGGATCTAGTCCAGGCAGTCATCAGGAGTCAAAAGCTGACTCGAAGGTGCACACACACAAAAAACCACCCTGGGTTGGTAAAAAGTCATCTAAAACTGCCACATATTTTCCCCCTCCTTCTCCTAGTAGAAAATGTGTTCTTAAAAGCTGTGTGGCTGCAGGGTACACTCTCCAACATAAACAGCAATGATGGGCAGATGGACCACTAGAACTTCTGCTTGCCACAGATGGATCCTTCGCTTTTCTTAGAGGTTTTGGACTTATGATTAAGTCCATCCATGCTTTAAAACTGATTTGGAGGAAGTCTTTCAAACAGCACAAAAACATGGCCCCTCCCTGCCATTTATTACAGCAGGTTGGTTATTTTCAGGCATCTGGGCAAGCTTTAAAACTGATGTTGCTGCAGCAATTTAGGAGTTGACTCATTAAAGTTGCTCTTAAAGCAGCAGTAACTCTCAGACTTGCAGCAGAAGTTGGAGAAAAAGACGTTCTGTATTTCCACCTGGTCTGTGTTTATAATGAAGTACAAAACCTATCCCCCCCCCCCCAGGAAAGGGAGTTGGGGGCTGAGAGAGACTGATTAATCCACCCTCACTCCGGGAGCTTCCCTGGCTGAAGATGGGATTTCTGGATCTGCTCATTTCTGGTCCAACATCTTCATCACTCTATTGGCTCTATTTAATGAATAGTAAAAATGTGTTAGGATTGAAAAATTCTTAAATATTTTTTTAAGGCTGTACAGCTATAAAGGCTGGACAGACCAAGGTCAGGAACAGAAAGCTTGAGACAAGACAGGCCAATTACAATATAGGTCAGTGATGGCGAACCTTTTAGAGATCGAGTGCCCCAAAACTGCCCTGTCCCCGCCCCGCCCCCACTCCACCCGCCCGCCCCCACTCTGCTCTGCTCTCACCCCACCCACCCTCAGGGCCATCCACAGCCTGCTGCAGATCGCCCAGGCAGCTCTGCAATGCCATGGTGGCTACACCCTCCACCCGTGCCCCACAGCATCATGTGATGCCCAGCTGCCATGTGCTTGGCTGCGCTGCTCCGTGTGGGCCGCACCCGGGGGTGACTCTCCTCCGGGGGGGCTGCTGGTGAGGACTGGGCTGCAGGGGGAGGCGAGGCTGGGGCGACGGTGTGCGTGCCCATAGAGAGGGCTCCGAGTGCCACCTCTGACACTCGTGCCATAGGTTCGCCACCACTGATATAGGTAGTCCTGGACTTATGACCACAATTGAGCCCAAAAGTTTGGTTGCTAAGCAACACAGTTAAGTGAGTTTTGCCTCATTTTATGACTTTTCTTGCCACACTTGTTAAGTGAATCACTGCAGTTGTTAAATTAGTAACATGGCTGTTAAGTGAATCTGGCTTCCCCATTGACTTTGCTGGTCTGGAGGCCACAAAAGGAGATCACATGATCCTGGGACACAGCCACTGTCATAAATATGAACTAGTTGCCAGCATCTGAATTTTGATCACACAACTGTGATTATGTAAGTGTGAAAAACGGTCACAAGTGGCTTTTTTCAGTGCCTTTGTAACTTTGAAGAGTCACTGAACGTATGGTCGTAAGTCAAGAACTACCTTGACTGGCTCTTTTTAATGAATAGTAACGATACCTAAGGGTTGAAAATTTGAAAACGTTGAAAGCTTTAAGGAGGAAGGTCAGGAATGGGAAGTTTGAGACCAGGCAGGTCAGTTATAATAACAATGTCCAGATGTCAGCCCTCCCTCCCTCTGAGAAAGGACCTGCTTGGGATGTATGCAAGTGGGAAAAAGAAGCACAAGGTTTGGATTTTGGGATTGCTGTTTTATTGGTGTTTTTTCTGCTTTATTATGACTTTTCTATTATCAAACAGCTTGTCCTTGAATCTCTGCTGGGGAGTCTTTGAACAGTGTCTCTCACCAGTTTATTAAATACCTTAAGACCCAAGAAATGAGATGGAAATTCTGTAGATAAAACTGTTTCCCAAGAAAAAGACATTGATGTGGATCTTTTGAGTGTTGTGACGTAGACTTTTATTTGTAGAGTATCTTTCGGTAAGGCTGGAGTCTGAATTAGATGAGCCAAGAGACTGCATACAATCACAGAGGGATGTAAAGGGGATGGATGGATGGATGAATAAATGAGCTACACCAGAAAAGAAAAGGTGACAATAATTCTGTGTGCACATCTTGAAAAATAATAATGAGGCAAAAGAGAGAAAAAAAATTCTATCTGGTGAACTCAGTTTCTGATGACTAAATGGACATTTCTGTGCAAGCTTTCTTGGCAACAGCATAGATTAAAAAAACAAGAAAACAAGCCAACTTTAGAAAAAGACGAGGGGTTTTTGGTACTCTCTGAGCTTGATTGTTTTCTTACAGACATTTCATTATCCAAACTAGGTAACATCATTAGTAGAATATAAACCACTAGAACAGGGGTGTCAAACTGCTGGCCCGCAGGCCAGAGGCGTCACATGGAAGCCGCGCCCACCCCAGCTCCGGCAAGGGGAAAAAAGTCACAATACATTGTAACACATCACATGATGCAACGAGTTTGACACCCCTGCACTAGAATATAAAGTGAGAGCAAACCACATTCTTTTCTAGCAAAAGGTGATCACATGATCCTGATGAGGTTACCTAATTTGGGTAATGAAACATCTGCAAGAAAACAATCTCAGAGGGCACCAAGGACCCCTCATTTTAACTCTTAAGCTACAAATATTCTCCTCTCTCACTTAGAAAAATATGTCAGAATCCAAAGAACGTGGAAAATAAATCAACCTCAGATCTGAAATGGAAATGCTTTCTTTGCTGTTTGTCCTAATGTTTGGGTTGTAAGACTTGGAAGTGTTCCCAGGTGATGCTGAAGTCCTTTGAGCTTTCACCAAACTGCTAAGCCCAGAAATTCTCCTGCATTTTTTCCCCTACCAAATTGCATTCAATTTAGCAAAGATAAGATGAGATGAGATGATGAGATGAGATAAGGTAGGATAGGGTAGAGTAGGGTAGGGTAGGGTAGGGTAGGGTAGGATAGGATAGGATAAGGCAAGGCAAGGCAAGGCAAGGCAGGATAGGATAGGATAGGTTAGGCTAGGCTAGGCTAGGCTAGGCTAGGCTAGGCTAGGCTAGGATAGGATAGGATAGGATAGGATAGGATAAGGCAAGGCAAGGTAAGGCAGGATAGGATAGGATAGGATAGGATAGGATAGGATAGGATAGGATAGGATAGGATAGGATAGGATAGGATAGGATAGGATAGGATAGGATAGGATAGGATAGGATAAGGCAAGGCAAGGCAAGGTAAGGCAGGATAGGATAGGATAGGATAGGATGGATAAGGCAAGGCAGGATAGGATAGGATAGGATAGGATAGGATAGGACAGGACAGGACAGGATAGGATAGGATAGGATAAGGCAAGGCAAGGCAGGATAGGGTAGGATAGGATAAGGTAAGATGAGGTAAGGTTAGGTGAAATAAGGTGAGATAAGAAAAGATAAGGTAAGAAAAGACAAGACAAGATATAAGATAAGATGATAAGATAAGATAAGATAAGATAACCTTTATTATCATAAATCTACATCCTTACATATCAACAACATAAATATCAATCACTGTCCATCTTGAATAGATAACAGAAAGAGGAAGCTTTAGAGTTCACAAGGTTAATACGGTATGGAACAAAACTGTGACTAATCTGAATGTTCTGCTTTGGATTATCAGATGAATTTGCTTTAGAAATTCTTTCAAGGGGAGAGAAGAGTGTTTGCGGAAAAACTCAGGGATGTTTCTGCCTTTTGTTTAGTTATGATCAAAGTACAGGTGATGTTCTTGCACTTTCTCTGTACTATCATTTCTCCTGCAGCTTCTTGTACTTCCATTAAATCCCAAAAGAAAAATCTCATGAGGGAATTCTTTCTCCCGTTGGGATTTTTCAGTAATAGTACTACCACTATGGAGAAAGTATGGGAGAAGTTCTCCTTTCCTGGAGAAATATAGAGACTCTGTGACTTAATTTCTCTCCATGCAAGTTCAGTGGAAACTTTTTTTTTTATTGAAAATTTTTAAGTTTTACAAAACAATTCCCTTCCCCGAACCCTCCCAACCCTCCCCTACCCTCCCCCAATCTTCCCAGAGCTGAATACAGGCTTAATTAAATTTTTAAAAAAGATCCTAAGACACATATAAACCATAAGCAAATCTAAATACATTAATTAAACAAATTATAAAATAGTTAACAACAATATATATATATAAAAAAAAATACAAGAAGGAAGGAAAAAAGAAACAGAAAAAGAAGAAATCAAATAAAAAGAAAAAGAAAATTAAAAAAAAGAAAAAAATGTCTATAAAATATCTTAAATTTTAAATATAAATTATTCAAAAACTAAGTAATATTTTTATATCCAACTTATATTGTATGAAATCTATCCATTTTTTCCATACCAAAAAATACTTCTCTTGCAATTGATCTTTCAAGAAAGCCGAAATCTTTGCCATTTCCGCCAAATAAGAAACTTTAAGAAACCACTCTTGCAAAGTAGGCAAAGATTCCTTCTTCCAACATTGCCCTACTAACAACCTGGCCGCTGTAATTAAATTTAACATCAATATAGTCTCTTTACTATCACAATCAGAAACGATACCTAACAAAAACAATTGTGGGGTAAATTTTACCCTTCTTCTAAAAATTCTTTGGATATTCCATCATATCTTAATCCAAAAAGCTTTTATATTTTTACATGACCACCAGATACGATAATAAGTAGCATCCAAACATCCACATCTCCAACATTTAGGCTGCAAGTCAGGATACATACGAGACATTTTTTGTGGATCAAGGTACCTTCTATAAAACATTTTGTAAAAATTTTCCCTTAAATTTTGGGCTTGTGTAAATTTAACATTCCTCACCCAAATAATTTCCCAGGTATCTAATAGAACCGGTTCATCAAAATTTTGTGCCCATTTAACCATACATTCTTTAACTAATTCTGCTTCTGAATCCAGTTCTACTAACACCCCATAAATTCTCTTAATATGAGTTCGTCTTTGATCTTTTATTTGTTTTAACAAATTCTCATCTTCTCTGAGCAAACACACATTATGATCTATCTTCCACCTCTCCACTATTTGTCTATAATGAAACCATGAGTAAATAATATTTTCTTGTGTTAAATCTTCCAAAGATTTTAATTGCCAGTTTTTACCATCCCATCTAAGTAATTGTGCATAAGAAACGCTATTCATCTTGACTCCTCTCCTTATCCCTTCTATCGCATGCCACGGTATGGCCCATAGTGGAATTTTAAAATCACTTCTATAATATTTCTTCCAAACCCGAAGTAAAGAAATCCTTATAATATGAGATTTAAAAACCCTATCAACCTTTTTATTAAAAATTAAATAGGCATGCCATCCAAAAAGTAAATCCCAACCCTCCAAGAGGAGTATTTCTACATTTGTTAAATTAACCCAATCACTAATTAATGTTAAAACCACAGCATCATAATACAATTTCAAATTCGGTACCTTGAGTCCACCTCTCTCACGAATATCTTGTGTAATTTTAAGTTTTACTCTTGTTTTTTTTTCCCTGCCCAGATAAATTTATTGATACCTTTCTGCCATTCATTTAAATTAACCTCATTCTTTAAAATGGGTATCATTTGAAATAAAAAAAGAAACTTTGGCAGAACATTCATTTTAATCGCCGCAATTCTTCCCAAAAGAGATAATTGCAGCTTCTCCCAATTTTCAAAATCTCTTTGTATTTTGACCCACAGCCTTTCATAATTATTTTTACACAATTTTACATTAGAAACAGATAAAATAACCCCCAAATATTTTACCCAGTGGAAACTTTTGAAAGGCCATTTGTCCTTAACTTCAGTCTCAGCTGAAGTGAATTTATAGTCGTGAACCAGCACACCATGCTAAGCCAAAATCAAATCTAATCACATTATGGCTCTGCATATTGTGTGAATCAGACTAGAGTCTAAAAGAAAATGTTAATTGTGTCCCATCCACTGTGGTATAAGTAGTCCTCAATTTACAATCTCAATTGAAACCAAAATTTCTGTTACTAAACAAGACACTTATTAAGTGTGTTTTATCCCATTTAACAACCTTTCTTGTTAAGTGAATCACTGCAGTTGTTAAGTTAGTAACACAGTTGTTAAGTGAATCTGCCTTCCTCATTAATTTTGCTTGTTGGAAGGTTGCAAAAGGTGATCATATGACCTCAGGCCATCCCAACCATCATAAATAGGAACCAGTTGCCAAGCATTCGAATTTTGATCACATGACTCATCAAATTTGAGATGACACTAAGCTGGCAGGAGTAGCTAACGCCCCAGAAGACAAGCTCGGGATCCCAAAAGAACTTGACAGACTAGAACAATATGAAATTTAATGTGGAAAAAAGCAAGGTTTTATACCAAGGCAGGAAAAACCAAAGGTACAAGTATAGATTAGGTGAAATCTGGCTCAAAAACAGTAACTGTGAGAGGGACCTTGGGGTCCTAGTGGACGATCACTTAAACATGAGCCAGCAGTGTGCAGCAATAGCCAAAAAAGCTAATACAATCCTTGGTTGTATAAACAGATGCATAGAATCAACATAACATGAAATTTATAATTTATAAATCCTTAGTAAGACCACATCTGGAATACTGCATCCAGTTTTGGTCACCACATTATAAAATAGATGTTGAGACTTTGGAAAAAGTGCAAAGAAGATCAACTAAGATGATTAAAGGCCTGGAGACAAAAACATATGAAGAACGATTGCAGAATTGGGTATGGCCAGTCTAGAGAAAGGAAGGACTAGTGGTGACATGACAGCAGTATTCCAGTATTTGAGAGGCTGCCACAATGAGGAGTGGGTCAATTTCTTTTCCAAAACACCTGAAGGCAGGACAAGAAACAATGGATGGAAACTAATCAAGGAGAGAAGCAACCTAGAACGAAGGAGAAACTTCCTGACAGTTAGAACAATTAACCAGTGGAACAACCTGCCTCCAGAAGTTGTGAATGCTCCAACACTAGAAGTTTTTTAAGAAGAGACTGGACAGCCACTTGTCTGAAATGGTACAGGGTCTCCTGCTTTAGCAGAGGATTGGATTAGAAGACTTCCAATGTCTCTTCCAGCTCTATTCTGATTGATTGACCATGGTTTTGCTGCAACAATTCAAAGTGTGAAAAATGGTCATCAGTCCCTTTTTTCATTGTAACTTTCAACAGCCACTAAACGAATCGTTTATAAGTCAAAGATTATATACACTCATTCCATCCTTCCTGGAGAAAAAAAAAGCTTTTTCTTTGCGTTTCTCCTCTTTTCTCCCTTTCTTTCTCTTATCCATTGCAGTTGATTTATCCTTTGCAATTTTCTTTTTTGGAGGCTTTTTTATTTGCTCCCAATAAATAATCTGCCAAGATTATTTTTGTGCAGTCTGGGCAAGCCATTTGCCTGGTGTGACTTAGCATTGCATCGTATTCTTTGGGTGTGAGACAGTATTGATTATTGTGCAGCTGCTTTGTAATGCAAGATATGGCCTCCATAAACTGGGGTGCCATTCAGAGAAGTTTAACAATCTGTGCTAACATTAGACTTGTCTGGGTTTTAATGCCTAGCTGCAAATAAAGCAAGAACGTGTTTTGGAAGACTGAATTCTTATACACTAACGCCAAGATGCATACCGATTCATAAATTATGTTGCCGACACTTTACGATCTCATAAACTGGAAGCAAAAAGGCAGAAAAACAGTCTTGAATCTAGAGGGACTAATAGTTTAAATCAGGGACACACAACTTAATTCAGGCTGCACTTACATGAGAATCTTCTCACCTGCGTATCCCAAGTAGCAGGCGAAAATGAAAAGTGCAAAGAGAAAGGCCAATCAGAAACCTGAAAAGAAAAATAAAGCAATCAAATCCTCTAGCCCATTTTATATTCATGTCAAGAGCTGTGGCAAGCATCTGAAAACAGCTGAAGATCATTTCTGCAGTTGGCCTAGAGAAGGAGCTCAGCAATTTTATTTCAGGCTGTGTCAGGTTTTGTAAATTTTGATAGCAGAAGTAAAATGGGCAAAGCTCAATCATAATAGCACTAGAAGTCTTTAAGGGAAAGAACCAGAAACTGTGCATATCTTGGAAAAAGCAAGGAATTGCTGCACACACATTTGGTTGGGATCCTGATTCCCAACTCCCAACAATTACTGGAGTTACACTTTTTGGTCTATTTTAACTATGATTTGTTGAGGAAGCCATTGTGGCCCATTTCATTCACAGGGCCCTGCCTAAAATGAGCATTCACAACCTGAAGTAGCTGGATTTAGTCAACATGCTATGCTAAAATCCAGCTAATTACATTTGCAGTTTAGCATAATGTATGAACTCAGCTGTCAGATCAGAGGTTGCCGAAGGATTTCATAAAGCAAGAACCAGGAATTCAGGATATTAATTTATTAATTAATTAATAGAATGTATATGGCCGCCCACTCACTTTCAGTGTCTCTATGTCAGGTGTCCCCAACCCCCAGTCTGTGGACTGGTACCAGGCCGTAGCATGCCAACAACCGGTCCACACAAACAAGCAAAGCCCCATCTTGATTCTAATGTGATTTATAAGTACAGCTGCTGTTATGATTGATGCATATTTACTTCCATACAAACAGCTAGAAATTATTTGGAAGTAAGGCTTGCTTACGATGAAAATCTTGGTGCGTGTTTATGAAGAAGTGAGTCTTCCGTTGTCTTCCATAGAAGCTACATCTAGGAAAATAAGCATAGCTTTGTAGCCTGCATCAATTAACAGCATTCAAATTAATAGAATTGGCCAGGGTGATATCTGATTATTTGAGCATTGGCTTCATATAGCAACTCCAATACTATATTTTTCCATTTGTAAGTACTATGGCTTCCTCAGCACCAGGGTATCCGACTTTGACAACTTTAAGACTTATGAACTTCCATTCCCAGAATTCTCCAGCCAGCATAGGAATTCTGGGAGTTGAAGTCCACAAGTCTTAAAATTGCCAAGGTTGGCCACCCCTGCTCAGCACAATTTACCTGAGCCTACCAGAAGCAAACCAAGTTTAGATGTGGTAGAGCATCACTTTCCTATACAAAGATATTATCAGTTTTGTGAATAATATAAAATGGAAATGATGCCTTCTGGTTCCACCCCCACCCCCGTGTTAGTTGGTGAAATGGGCAAACAGGGCTAAATCCATCAGTGTTGGTGTGGTACAGTAGGCATTCAAAGGTCAGGGTCTTCTGCCAAATTTTCCACAAATAGTTTTTGCCAAATTATACATTGTCTTATATAATGTTCCCCTATACATTTGGAGGGTGAATCAGGTCTGATAATTCTAGGAACAAGAATTATTTCACTTGCAAATGGAGCATAGTTTTAGGAGGAGAATTTAATTCCTGAGCCAATTCATAAAAATCAAGTTGCATTAGATTAAATTGGATGACTCATAGGTAGCATTTCTGCTGTCAGTACACATTTGCTATTCTTCTACCTTTAGCTTGCAAAACAGCTTCCCTCCTATGTCCAAGCACACTGCCATCTTCACTCCACTTTATGCCTCTGAAAATAATTGTTGCCTACAAAAGTTTGTACTACAGTGATTGTGTTGTAGCCACAAGAGCCATAAGAGCCTTCGTTGGTCATCCTTAGATTCAATCAAAGAAATTGGATTTAATTTAGTTATGACAGAGTTAAGTCTCACTGATTTCTCTAGATCCCCTAGGACAGGGGTCCCCAACTCCCTGGTCTGTGGACTGGTATCAGGCCGCGGCATGCCAGCAACTGGTCCGCACAAACAAGCAAAGCCCCATCCATGAGATGCAGGCAGCACACAAAACCATGCACTTCCGGTCCACAGAAAAATCTCTTTCCACATAACCAGTCCCTGGTGCCCAAAAAGTTGGGGACCTCTGCCCTAGGAAAGCAAGTTCACTAAAGATCTTTCTACTGCGATAACACCAAATCATTTAGTTGTATTATTTAGGATCATTGTAAGGATCATATTATAAGGGATAAAAATGACCGCTGCAAGACCGCTGATAGATTTGTTATCATTTGCAGGAACAAAACATTTATAGATAATCCTCAACTTACAACCACATCGGGGACCAGAATTTCTGTTGCTAAGCAAGGCAGTTGTTAAGCGAGTTATGCAATTTATGACCTTTCTGCTGCCATTGTTATGTGAATTGTGCAGTTCGTAAGTGCCCAGGAATAAGCAAATTACCTGGATTCTTACCAGTCAGCTTGATCAGACCCAGGTATGGGGCAGAATTTATAAATTATAACTTTATCATAAGATTCAGGGAATGGGTGGGTTGCTACAAGATGGCTTACCAAAGCAAGAGGAAAAGGAGAAAATAAATGTTTTAAAATTTAATTGCACAATTAAAGTGGCAGGAAAATGATACAGTAAGCTATTGCTCAATTGCTTAAACTCAATCATTTATGCTTCCTAGTTTTCCACTCCTAAGATTCTTGTGCTTAATCAGAGTACTCATTTACCCAAAAATACAAACATATATAGACAGCCTATGGTGGTGTTTCTGGAGAACTAGACTTAGCTTTCTTTCTAGTTTGGGAGATTAGTCCCTACCTACTTGGCTTGCTAGATTCAGAAGACAGCAAATGAGTTTGGCATTAAAAAAAAAATGCAGGTATCCTTCAATTCATGACAGCAGTAGGGACTGGCATTGCCATTGCTGAGCAACATAGTTGGAAAACATTAGGTCACATCTCCACATCACTTAGTTACAGCAATTCTGGCACTTTTGGTTGCTGTTATGTGAATCCAACACGATCCCCACAAGCAAAGTCAATGAGGAAGCAGGTAAAGCCAAAAGGGACAAACACAGGTATACAATATCTTATAACTTGCAGCTTCTCTCTCGATCATTTTATTGCCATCAGCGGAATGTCTCTGAGTGCATTAAGACAAATCCATTGAAAACTGGACAAGCTTTACTTGGTTCAGAAGTAAAATGGATTCAGTCAATCCAGTAGAATAGATACAGCGATGAGTCCTTTGGCAGAACAGAGAAGATCAGGCTTGAGAGCAATGTAGGCAGGATACACCTGAGTTACAAATGCATGTTATGCTCAATCCTTCCCCAGTTCTACCTGATCACTCTTCCGTGGAAAGGCAGAGTCAGCCTCCTGAGTGCTGTAGCAGTCGAGCCACAAAAGAGTTGAAAGCCCACATCAGGAGACATTAATCCTTGATTTCCCCCTTCCGGATGTGGCCCCTGCCTCATTGGGGAGAGAGATCTATATGCCTTGTCTTCAGATCACTACCATTGTCTCAGCTCCAACCCACAATGGAGGCTGCTTCAAGTTGGCTTCAGCTATTCCAGTTTTCATGTTGTTCCAGAACTTCCTCTTCTCCCAAACGTGGACATGATCTAGCATGCTTCACTGACATTGTGGTGGATGATGATGATGCAGTCGGCCTGGGTTTTGCATCACTCCTACTGGCCACTAGAAGCTAGCCACACCTGTGTTGGGCCACTATGGTTTGGCAGAAGCGTCCATCCAAGAATGCCCGGGTGGTGTTATCCATAGCTCTTGTTAGATCTTATGTTCCTGATAACACTTGGTTTTTTTTCAAGGCTAGTTTGTCAACAAACTCGCTTTTGAGTGCTTTTCTGCTACATGGAGGGTCAATTTATATCAAGAAAAAAGAGCCACATTCTTCCACCCCGTGTGTCTGGTTCTGCCACCAACAAATTCACTGCAGATCATTCTCGACTGACAACCACTCATTAAGGGAGTGTTCAAAGTTATGCCGCTGCAAAATATGATCATTTTTCACACTTATGACCATTGCAGCATCCCCACAGTCATGTGATCAAGATTCAGACATTTGGCAACGGGCAAGTATTTATGACGGTTGCTGTCTCCCAGGGCCATGTGATCCCTTTTGATGACCTTCCGACAAGCAAAGTCAACCGGGTTGTAAAGATTCACTTTGCAACCATGTTACTAACAACAGTTGCAATGACTCACTTAACAGCTGTGGCAAGAAAGGGCATAAAAATGACAAAATTCACTCAACAACTATCTTGCTTAGCAATGAAAATTTTGGGCCCAATTGTGATCCTAAGTCAAGGACTACCCTTACAAACGTTTCTGCTGACAAGGGCCTGAGGGGTCATGTTTCCCCTGTTTTTATTACTTTGGGGGGAAAGTGTGGTGTTTTGCTTACTTCACACAATTTGCATAGTTCACACCCTTCTTTTGAGAACTGCCCGCCATGAATACCCCTGCCAAAATGGCTGTTCTTGTAGTAGTGGATCAGAATGGATTCTCTACTCCATGCCCTTTCTCTCCTTTGAAAAGAGCACTAAATGGATGTCCAAGAATTGCCCTGATAACAACCGTGGATGGGAAGGGAGCAGGACAACATGCATGAGAATTCTGTACCTGCAGCCTTTTTGGGGGAATGGGGGGTCAGGAAACTTGTGAGTTTGCTTGCAGATGCTTGTCTACACTTCTCCATCCCCATCCTTGTCTCACTGCTCATTCAAGAGAATGATTGGCAGGTAATGATTGGTGGGAGGACAAACAAAGTCAGAAGAAGCCATCAACTTTCCTTTATTTGTCCCAGATTAAAACTATAACACCACAGTAGGTCTAAGTAGGACAGTTTGGTAACACAACAGCAAATTCTATGCTCAGGGACAGAAAAAAATAGGAAAAAAAATCAGAAAAAGGGAGTTTGGGGAGAAGGTCCAGTTATGTGGGCTACCCTAAGTACTTGTTGCTCTTCCAGGAGCCTTCTGTTAATTTCCTTTATGTGTTTGCAGGACAGAGCTCACCAGGGAAGGTTACACCCAAAGCTGTTGGGAGCTAAAAGTACTCCACTCTAACCCAAGCAAGGGCTGGTCTGAGCTGCTGTATCTAGGCTGCAAGAATTCTGGGTGACCACTAGATGGCACCACAGAGTTTTCTACTGTGGACCTACTAAGCTATTTCATGCAATTATGGCCTTCATAATTGTCACTGTTAACACATGCAGTTACTGTAGTGGATTTATATTTATCTAAGAGGTTGGTGGATTATTATAGTTTGGTTAAAGCTCAGTGCCTTGTTATTTTTTAGACGTTTTTGAAACCATGACTGTCCTGAGCTGTAGGCCATTCTCCACCTTTGTTGTTGGAGTACTTAGTGCAGGAAACAATTTCAAATTTTTTAAAAAATGTAATTGTACCTAGCATTTGTTTGTCTAGTACAAGGGTAGGCAACCTTGGCTCTTTTATGACTCATGGACTTCAACTCCCAGAATTCCTGAGCCAGGCTGGCTCAGGAATTCTGGGAGTTGAAGTCCACGAGTCATAAAAGAGCCAAGGTTGCCTACCCCTGGTTTAGTACCTGCCGGCTCCCTTTAGCCTGTATTCATTTTATGACCTAGACAGGGATTCAGGTAAAGATACAGAATGCAAATCTGCCTACAAGAATCAGAACTGCACTAAGGGATGGGTAACCATCCAGAGGGGGCTATTTCTCTTGAACTTGCTTATCTGAATCATAAAGCAGATTTGCACTGCAGATTCCCAGCTTCTGGGAAGAGCCTGGGCTGCCAACTCTTAGCATTCATTTCTAAAATGTCCAGCAAACTGAAAGAAAAAAGAAAAAGGCAGAGAGATCTTGTGTTAATGGATTCCAGTCTAATGCAGGACGATTCCGATTTAAGGGAGCCCTAGTCAAGGTGCAAAATGCAAGATCGTATATTATATCATTGTTTAGTTTGCTTGGCAAGTTTTTAACCCCATGTTACTCTCTCAGTTCACTTGGTGAGATGGGCAGCCATCTAAAACGAATGAATGAATGAATGAATGAACGAACGAACGAATGAACGACTGTAATTTGTTGGAAGTTCGATGCAAATTGAATGAATGAATGAACGACTGTAATTTGTTGGACGTTCGATGCAAATCGAATGAATGAATGAATGAATGAATGAACGACTGTAATTTGTTGGACGTTCGATGCAAATCAGTAGCCAGGAATGAAGCCAAAATGAAATGTGAGTAGAGGCTCCAATTCTCTGTCTTGTAGATGTCCATGTTTCTATACCCATAATTGCCTTTTTCTTTTGATACCTCCTTTTTCTCTGTCGTTTTTCCTCTCCATCAGTTTTTTTTTTTTTTAATTAGGACCACAAGCTGCATGAGGGTATATACACTGCTACTGGGGATGTAGCAGTGATGTCACTGCAAGGTTATAGACTATAATTGTGCCAGGTTGTTTTTGAGGCAACCAGGTTCCATCTATTTGGAAAGCATTTTAAACAATAACCTTTTAAACTAAAGTAATAATACTCTTGGTGGCCCTACACTCACGCATTCACAAAACCACATGGTAGCTGGTAGCTCTCGACTGAGTCACAACTGAACCCAAAATTTCCATTGCTAAGCAAGGCAGTGGTTAAGTGATTTTTGCCCCATTTGTGACCTTTTTGCCACAGTTGTTAAGTGAATCACTGCAATTGGTAAATGAATCTTGAGGTCATTAAAAGAACCTGACTTTCCCCATTGACTTTGAAGCTGGCTGGGAAGATTACAAATGACCCTGGGACAGTGCAACCATCATAAATACATCCCAGTTGCCAAGCACCGGAATTTTGATCATATAATCACAGGGATCCTGCAGTGATCGTAAGTGAGAAAACTGGTCATATGTCACTTTTTCAGTGCCATTGTAACTTCGAGCAGTCGCTAAATAAATGGTGGTAAGTAGAATTGCGAGTATGGTGGGAAGCAGAAACAGCAATGGTGTCTGTAAACTGAGTTTTAGGAAATCTAACCGGCATTGTCGCTGTTGCTAACAGGAACAGATGTGCTGCCAGCAATTGAGAGAAGGAAATGAGGAAGAGAGATAGTAGCCAGACCAATTGTCCACTTGGGCCAGCATGGTTTGTGGCAAGGATAGCAATGTCCAGCCTATTAATTCTCTAGGTTGAACCTTGGATCTCTTTGGACAAATTATCTACAGGTAGTGCTTCATTTACAACCATTCATTTCACGACTATTCAAAGTTACACCGATACTGAAAAAAATGACTTATGACTATTTTTCACACTTACAACCATTGTAGATTGCCCATGGACACATGATCAAAATTTGGACACCTGTCAATTGGCATGTATTTATAACAGTTGCAGTGTCCCGGGGTCATATGATCACCTTTAGTGACTTTCTGACAAGCAAAGTCAATGGGGAGGCCAGATTCACTTAGCAACCATGTTACTAACTTAACAACTGCAGTGATTAATAATAATAATAAAGTTGGAAGGGACCTTGGAGGTCATGTAGTCCAACCCCCTGCTCAGGCAGAAAACCCTATACCATTTTGGACAAATGGCTGACCAGTCTCTTCTTAAAAACTTCCAATGTTGGCGCATTCACCGCTTCTGGAGGCAGGTTGTTCCACTGGTTAATTGTTCTGTCAGGAAGTTTCTCCTTAGTTCTAAGTTGCTTCTCTCTTTGCTTAGTTTCCGCCCGTTGCTTCTTGTCCTGCCTTCAGGCACTTTGGAGAATAGCTTGACTCCCTCTTCTTTGTGGCAGCCCCTGAGATATTGGAATACTGCTATCATGTCCCCCCTCGTCCTTCTCCTCATTAAACTAGACATACCCAATTCCAGCAACCGTTCCTTATATGTTTTAGCCTCCAGTCCCCTAATCATCTTTGTTGTTCTTCTCTGTACTCTTTCTAGAGTCTCAGCATCTTTTTTACATCATGGTGACCAAACTGGATGCAGTATTCCAGGTGTGGCCTTACCAAGGCATTGTAAAGTGGTATTAATACTTCACATTTACGTGACAACTGTGGCAAGAAAGGTCGTAAAATGGGACAAAACTCACTTAACAACGGTCTTCCTTAGCAAAGTAAATTTTGGGCTCAGTAGAGCTCATAATTTGAGGATTACCTATATTAGCAAGAATTCCTTCAATGCGTTTTTTAACATTTGAATAAACACAGGTTATCTGTTCCATGTATTTCAGAAGACATCAGGTTTATAGAGAAGAACGCAACCTAACCGTGGGTTCAGTGGTTCAGTTCCGACATGAAGCAAGCTGGCTCCAGTTCTACCTGGGGATCAATCGTCATGCCTTGTATCCACGGGCCAGCCCTATGGTTGATCAACTCCTTAGGGACACACAGAAGTTTAGTACTATCAGTGCTGGTAAGTAATGCTTTGAATCTTTCTTAAAGGAAGGCTGAAATAACAGAATAACTGAATTGGAAGGGACTTTGGAGGTCTTCTAGTCCAACCCCCTACTCAAGCAGGTGGCCCTATGTACCATTGCAGACAAATGGGTGTCCAGTCTCTTCTTAAAAGCTTCCAGTGATGGAGCACACACAACGTCGGAAGGCAAGCTGTTCCACTGGTTAATTGTTTTCACTGTTAGGAAATTTCTAAATTTCACTGTTAGGAAATTGGTTAGGAAATGTTAGAGTACTAGATCTGGGATGCAAAATTAATCCAGATGACCACTAGGATGCATGAAGAGTTAGAAACTGTAGAAATCAGCCACGTACACTTAGTCTTGTGCTTCATGCCCAGTTCACAGGTAGGGCTGCAAATCAATTAAGAATGGTTAATTGCTTGGTGTCCCAATTTGCCTCTCAGTGTTGCATAGATTTCGGGTGTTTTAATTACACGTAAATGTGGTTAAATAAACTTAATTGTTGTCCTGATCCCATTTACAGGGCGGGGCAAGGGAGGCAAATGATGGCACATCTGTCATGACACAATCACATAAGGGATGTGCTGTGCACTGATGGTTTCATGATCTCACTGACATGAGTTTATGAGTTAAAAATTATTTGTATAATAATGTTTTTATTTCTTTTCAAAAAGCATCAAGCAGCATTAAACACAAAAGGAAACATACAGGTGAAACTCGAAAAATTAGAATATCATGCAAAAGTTCATTTATTTTAGTAATGCAACTTAAAAGGTGAACCTAATATATGAGATAGACTCATTACATGCAAAGCAAGATAGTTCATGCCGTGATTTGTCATAATTGTGATGATTATGGCTTACAGCTCATGAAAACCCCAAATCCACAATCTCAGAAAATTAGAATATTACATGCAATCAATAAAACAAGGATTGTACATAGAACAATATCGGACCTCTGAAAAGTATAAGCATGCATATGTACTTAGTACTTGGTTTGGACCCCTTTTGCAGCAATTACTGCCTCAATGCGGCGTGGGATGGAAGCTATTGGCCTGTGGCACTGCTGAGATGTTATGGAAGACCAGGATGCTTCAATAGCGGCCTTCAGCTCTTCTGCATTGTTCGGTCTCATGTCTCTCATCTTTTTCTTGGCAATGCCCCATATCTATGGGGTTCGGGTCAGGCGAGTTTGCTGGCCAATCAAGCACAGTAATCCCACAGTCATTGAACTAGGTTTTGGTGCTTTTGGCAGTGTGAGCAGGTGCCAAGTCCTGGTGGAAAATGAAGTCAGCATCCCCATAAAGCTCGTCTGCAGAAGGAAGCATGAAGTGCTCCAAAATCTCCTGGTAGACGGCTGCATTGACCCTGGACTTAATGAAGCACAGTGGACCAACACCAGCAAATGACATGGCTCCCCAAATCAACATAGACTGTGGAAACTTCACACTGGGCCCATGTCCAGGATCTGTCTGTCTGTGGTGGCTCTTGATGCACTGACTCCAGCCTCAGTCCACTCCTTGTGAAAGTCCCCAACACTTTTGAATGGCCTTTTCCTGACAATCCTCTCCAGGCTGCGGTCATCCCTGCTGCTTGTGCACCTTTTTTTCCACACTTTTCCCTTCCACATACCTTTCTATTAATGTGCTTTGATACAGCACTTTGGGAACATCCAACTTCGTTTGCAATTACCTTTTGAGGCTTTCCCTCCTTATGGAGGGTGTCAATGATGGTTTTCTGCACAACTGTCAGGTCAGCAGTCTTTCCCATGATTGTGATTCCTACTGAACTTGACTGAGAGACCATTTAAAGGCTCAGGAACCCTTTGCAGGTGTTATGGCTTAATTAGCTGATTAGAACGGGACACCCTGAGCCTAGAATATTGAACTGTTTCACAATATTCTAATTTTCTGAGATTGTGGATTTGGGGTTTTCATGAGCTGTAAGCCATAATCATCTCAATTATGACACATCACGGCTTGAACTATCTTGCTTTGCATGTAATGAGTCTATCTCATATATTAGTTTCACCTTTTAAGTTGCATTACTGAAATAAATGAACTTTTGCACGATATTCTAATTTTTCAAGTTTCACCTGTATAATCAGGAGGAACAGTGTAAGGCAGTGGTTCTCAACCTTTTTAATGCCGTGACCCCCAACCGGTCGTAAGTTGAGGACTACTCAACCGGCCGTAAGTCGAGGACTACTCAACTGGTGCAGCACCGTTTGCAGAATGGGACTTTTGGCGGGTTCAGCAGGGCAGAGACAGCCTGGACAGTTCCTATTGGCTTTTGAAAGCCAATAGAATTAGACTCTATTCAAGAGAGTCTATTCTATTGGCTTTCAAAAGCCAATAGAATAAAAGGGAGTAGCACAGCTAAGGAAAAGGGGAAAAAAATGGCAGACTGCATTGTTTGGCGACCCCCATGAAATGGTCATTCGACCCCAAATGGGGTCCTGACCCACAGGTTGAGAACCACTGGTGTAAGGGAATCTGTTTGAAAGGAAATTGAGAGCGCAGTCAGAAAAAGCGGGAAGAAAGAGAATTTCCTGGAAGGGAAAATTCTGGTTGGGAAATCTTTCTACCCCAACTGCTTTGCATACCCTTTCCCAATGTAGTACAGGGTGTCCATGACTTAGAGCATTCAGCAACGGTTCAAAATTACAGTGGCGCCGAAAAAAGTGACTTACAACCAGTCCTCACACTTATGACCACTGCAGAATCTCCACAGTCAGATGGTCAAAATTCGGGCGCTTGGCAACTGGCACATATTTGCAATGGCTGCAGCATCCCAGGGTTATGTAATCGCCATGTGTGACCTTCCCAGCCGACCTCCAACAAAGCAAAGAAAATGGGGGAAGCCAGATTTGTTTAACAACCTCACAATAGACTTAACAAGTGCAGTGATTCCCTTAATAACCAAGGCAAAAAGGTTGTAAAAATTGGGCACAACTCACTTGGTAACTGTCTTGCTTAGCAACAGGAATTCTGGTCCCATTTGTAGTCCTAAGTTGAGGACTACCTGTATGTGTGTGGGGCAGTGGTAGAAATTATTGGATACAGTAGAACCCTCTCCGCTGTTTTTTTACTTGCAGTGAAACCTGAATGAATCCCACAGGAAATGTATTTGGGGAATTTGAGAAAAGCCACAATGATGTCGTGGTCCTGAGGACATCATCATACAAATAATTTGTAATTCATAAACTCATTCATCCATCTATCCATCCATCCATCCATTCATATCTATTCTGCCTTTATTGTTTTCATAAATAACTCAAGGCAGCAAATATATCCAACACACCTTCCCTCCTATTTTTCCCACAACAACAACCCTGTGAGGTGAGTTGGGCTGAAAAAGCAGGACTGGCCCAAAGTCACCCAGCCAGCTTTCATGCCTAAAGCGGAACTAGAACTCCCAGCCTCCCACTTTCTAGCCTGGTGCCTTAACCGCTAGGTCAAATTAGTTCTCATAAATTCATATTGGTGATACCATGATTTAAGTTTGCTAGCTAGTCCTGTTGGTCCCCTTTGGTTCCCCTTGCTCAGGGGCAGGCAACCTTGGCTCTTTTATGACTCAGGAATTCTGGGAGTTGAAGTCCACGAGTCATAAAAGAGCCAAGGTGGCTTACCCCTGCCCTCGCTGATCCCCCTTCCCACTTGCACAGAAGCTGGCAACCCTGCTGTTAGCAGGCCATTCACCTGCCTTCTGTCTTCTATCTCCCTTCCTTGTAAGAAAACTTCCCAAGGTTTTCTTTTTCATTCCAGATTACAGCCAGGATGAGAAAGCCTTGCTCGGGGCCTGCGACTGCTCCCAAAGTAGGTGAACTGCTATTCTATCTGCTGCCGCTTTTGACCAATGTGTCACAGGAGTCCTTTTGGCGGTGGAGGGGGGGGGAGTGATGGAGTTCTGTTAATGAGATGTATGAGCCAAGTCCTTAGTGCTACCCTTGGGCTTTATTTAGGGCTCTGTTTCACCCAGCCCTGAATGTTTAGAGGCAACTCTAGCGCCGTGGTGTAATTTCCCTTTGGAGTTGCACGTCTATTAAAAGGCTTGCTGTGCATTTGTTGAGCCGGTGTCAGTATCTCTTCCTGACCTTGAACTGGATCCAAAGGGGCACTGGGATTTGAGAGAAATCTACTGGGATGAAGGAAGGAAGGAAGGACGTTCCTGATCCCCTCCTGGAGGAGATACAAGCTCTCAGACTTCCCTCCCCTCTGAAGCAGTGTGTCAGGAAGTTGAAAGAGGACAAGCAGAAAGAGGGATTAAGAAAATGCCTTTGTCTCTTCCGTGGTGCTCCGGCAGAAATGTTACAGCCTGCTAAACTGACCCAGCTCACTTTGAACCCTGCATTTTCCAGCCGGATCAATGAAGGTGAATCCTGGATTCATTTTTCCTGTACCTTGTACAGGTAGTTCTCGCCTTACAATCATCCATTTAGTGACCGTTCAAAATTACAGTGGCACTGAAAAAAAAGTGACTTATGATCACTCCAGCGTCCCCGTGGTCATATGATCAAAATTTGGACAACTGGCTCATGTGTATGACAATTGCAGTGTCCCGGGGTTATGTGATCATTTTTCGCGACCTTATGACTAGCAAAGTCGATGGGAAGGGCAGATTCACTTAACACAGTGTTTCTCAACCTGTGGGTCAGGACCCCATTTGGGGTCGAATGACCATTTCACGGGGGTCGCCAAACAATGCAGTCCACCATTTTTTTCCCCTTTTCCTTAGCTGTGCTACTCCCTTTTATTCTATTGGCTTTTGAAAGCCAATAGAATAACTCTCTTGAATAGAGTCTAATTCTATTGGCTTTCAAAAGCCAATAGGAATTGTCCAGGCTGTCTCTGCCCTGCTGAGCCCGCCAAAAGTCCCATTCTGCAAACGATGCTGCACCAGTTGAGTAGTCCTCGACTTACGACCAGTTGAGTAGTCCTCGACTTACGACCGGTTGAAGGTTGCGGCATTAAAAAGGTTGAGAACCACTGACTTAACAACAACGTTACTAACTTAACAACTGCAGTGATTCATTTAACAACTGTGGCAAGAAAGGTCGAGAAATGGGGCAAAAGTCAATAAATGTCTTGCTTAGCAACTTACATTTTGGACTCTGTTGTGGTCCTATGTCGAGGACTACCTGTACATGGGTATAAATCAATCATTTCTATTGGACTAAAAGCGCCCCACAGCTTTTAGGTGTTTAAAATGCATGATTTTACATCAATAGAAGCACATCCAGGCAAGAAACCTCTTCAAAAAAGGAGTTAGATCACAAAAAACGAAAGTAATAGCTCTCTCAGGTCAAGGTCAAATCTGGGAATCCCCTTGGCAATAGTGTGGAAGTGGTACTCAGGACCTCCTTCCAGATTGTTTTTGACTAGCCAGCAGCTTGGGGATTTCCTTAGGTCTCCTACTGATTTCCAGACAAGGTCTGACTCTGCTTAGCCCTTTTTTTTTTTTTTTAAGATCAGCCAGCATTAAAAAAGAGGGATTTGCAAGATAAAATATACCACATACTTGCACAACCCGCTCTGCTAGTTTCATTCTCTCCCCATTTTTCTTTGGGGTAGCTTTGATAGATGGACTCTCCGGATTAGGATCACCACTTAAAATGGGACAATTGGAGGTCTGGCCAAGGAGTGTTATTGTGATCTTGTTCTTCCTCCAAGAGGTGTAGGAGGATAACCACGTGAGGCAGATTTGACAAATTGCCATATGTCATCCATAGTGAATATGGATTTGGGCTCGGTCTCCTTGGTCTTCATCCAATCCTCTACCCCTACCTATTCTCACATCTCCACAAATCTCTCAGTTTTACTCTAGATATCAAACAGAATGGAAGAAGAATTATTTACCTCCTTCCCTTCATTTCCCAGAGCTATACAGATAGTCCTCAATTTACAACACTTCATTTAGTTATCATTCAAAGTTACAATGGCACTCAAAAAAGTGACTTATGACCATATTTCACCCTTACAACCATTGGTCATGTGATCAAAATTTGGATGCTTATCAGCTGGCATGTATTTATGAGGGTTGCAGTGTCCCCGGGTCATGTGATCACCTTTTGCAATCTTCTGACGAGCAAAGTCAAGGGGGAAGCCGGATTCACTTAACAACCATGTTACTAACTTAACAACTGCAGTGATTCATTGACAACTGTGGCAAGAAAAGTTGTAAAAGGGGGGAAAACTAACTTAGCAACTAACTTAACAGAAATTTTGAGCTCAGTAGTGGCCATAGGTCAAGGACTACCTGTAAACAAAGCAGAAAAAGTATAACTTAGTACAGATCAGTAAATAAAAATGAAGAAATATTACATTGGAAATTTTCAGGGAATTCTCAGAGTTGTAGGTTTGAGACAGGTGTTCCTTAATAAGTTAGACCAGGGGTAGGCAACCTTGGCTCTTTTATGACTCGTGGACTTCAACTCCCAGAATTCCTGAACCAGCCATGCTCAGGGGAAATGAAGAGGTTTCCATGCTGAGCCATGCTGGCTCAGGAATTCTGGGAGTTGAAGTCCACAAGTCATAAAAGAGCCAAGGTTGCCTACCCCTGAGTTAGGCTTTCACTATTTCAAGTTCAGTGTAGCTTATTACTCAACATAGTAAATGGCTTCCAACAAATAGAAGCAAACTAGATACTGATCTTCATATACCATATATCTTAAGGTGTTAGAAGCTCATTTCAATTCTTTCTTAAGACAGATATTATGTTTTTCTGTCAAATTACTAAGCAAAAGCTTTGAGTTTTGACATTTGAAAAAGGAGCTGAATCTCTCTTTGTTTCTCAGTTGTAAAGCCCAGCGGGGTGCACCTGAAACTTGTTTTGCGGTTCCAAGACTTCGGGAAAGCCATGTTCAAACCAATGAGGTAAGCTTGCTTCACTTGAAAATGGCCAGAATCCTTTTCACTAAAGCATTTTTAGCAAAGCTATAAATGTTGTTGTGCAGATAAGGAGGAGAAGGAGCAGGCATTCGAATTATGTTCTTTTTGTGGTGGCAGGTAGCATGATAATTTTTTAAAAAATACCCAAGATCTACTTGAGTACTTCTCATCTTTTCCCACCTCTGCATGTCCATAAATTGTGCTGCTGATTTCCAGCAATTCTATGGAAAGAAAGAGGGATTGGAAGCTACATCCTATACAATCACACTCGGTTCCTCCCCGCCTCAGGGAAAAGCTAACGTTGTGCAAAGATTTTGAAGGGAATTCAAAATGAGTATGTAAGAAGATACATAGAAGTTGCTGGTTGACTAACTGCCAACTAGGTGTGACCATTTACATCCTTTAAAAAATATAGAAAGAAAGAATGAAGAGCAGATGAGGGATGAGGCAGTTCAGACCAGTGCAACGTAGCAAAAGAGGGAGTTATTCTGACTCTTTGCTCTGTTGTCCTGACTCTAGCTGGGAACTGACCCAGTGGTGGGATTCAAACATGTGAACAACCAGTTCTCTGTGTGGATGCTGCTTCTGGAAGTCCATTCTGGGCCTGCGCAACAAAAAAATAGCTACCGGTTTTGCCAAAGTGGTGTGAACTGGCTGAATCCCACCACTGAGCTGATCCTTTTTGACCTGAATAGCAACTTTCCTCCTCAACTAGACAAATGGGCCAATCTGGGAAGGCAACAGAAGAAACATAGCATAAGGGTGGGCAACTATGGCAACTTTACAACCTGTGGACTTCAACTCCCAGATTTGACAGGTCGTCAAGTTGCCATACTTGCCCAACCCCTGTCATGGTTGGACCCCAATTCCATACCATGGCTATTTAGTCTTCTCAATTATTATTAAATATATTGGTGGTGCTGGTTAGTTTGAGCATAAAACCAGGTCTAGAAGAACACGAGGGAACCAAAAAGATCTGAGCAGCTGAAAAGCAGAAAGAGAAGAAAGGAATCCTTCTTTCTTTCTAGCTACTGTCAAATACTTTTCTTAGACTCAGAAAGATATTTTGTTTTATACACAATCTCCTTCCTGTTAATTACCTGGACATTTTCTTCAGACAGAACCGAGACGAGGAGACTCCAGAAGATTTTTTTTACTTTGTTGACTTTCAGAGACACAATGCAGAGATCGCTGCCTTCCACTTAGACAGGTAATTCCCAAGTGATAATTACCTCCTGAGTTATTTGTCTAGAAAAGAGCTTTACTGCAGCTTCAGAGGGGCGAGGCAAAAGGCACAGGAGACAAAACTGTGTGAGCAATGAGGGTAGGTATCAGCCTTTACTCATAGGCCACAAATTTTAAAGCCATTTGCGTCATGGAATGAATGTTCTGCTCTTCCTTTTTGGCCATTAAAAACTTTAAGCATCATCAGCATAAGTACTGATGGGGGGGGGGGAAATCACATTATTGGGAAGAACTGTCATTCGGGACAGAAATTGTATTCTGTATACAGTCCTTGACCCACAACCATAGATGAGCCCAGAATTATTAACATAATTCATGTTGGTAATTATGTGGGTCTCCATGTGACTCTGCCTGATTTTACAAGCTTCTTGCTGCTGTTGTTAAATGAACACAGCATCCATAAAGCAAACACATACATTTGTTAAGTGAATCCATTGTCCTCAATAGGCAGTTTTTGCAGAAATTGGAAGTGAACACGTTTCCAACAAAAAAAAATGTTGTAAATTGTGGTCACATGACTGCAGGATGCTGCAAACAGCCATAAATGCAGTCTGGTTATTGAATGCCGAAAATGTGATCATGTGACCCTAGGAGAGGAACAGCCAGGGCCATTGGAACTTTGAATAAGAGTCATAAGTGGCCTTGGGGAGGTCCACCATAACTTCAAATAGTGGTTAAGCAGCCGGTCATAAATCGAGAACTACCTGGAAAGGATTCCTAGGCTTAATTTCCTCTCGTTCCAGATAGGACTTGTCTAAAACCTTCAAGAACCAATGCTGATAGTCTAGATCAGGAGTGACAAATCTGTGGCCCTCCAAGTTGCTATACTTCCCAACATCCCTCATCTTTAGCCAAGCAGCTGGGGCAACTGGGAGTCATAGTTCATCCCCATGGGGGATCTGCTGACTCCTACTGCTGATATAACTACATTCTCCTAGTGAATGATGATGTCTTCCCTGGACAGCGGAGTGAAAAAATAAGCAGGAAATATAGTAGTTTCCTCATCATTCTGTGCTCAGCGTGATTTGATGATTGATTTGTGTTCTCTGGCCATCTTTAGGTGCATAAAAGAACCTGTGAGATGAGGAAAATTGTGCTGGCCTATGATCTAAGCATGGGGCTGTGATAGAAAGGAAAATACAATTTCCCGTTAGTTTTAGACTACAGCTCTTTCTTCTAATGCATTGTGCAAACGTTTCAGATAGTTTCCGTAGACATTTGTTTTATCTTTATTTTTACTGATTTTATTCTTCGATTGTTGTGAACTGCCCATAGTCATTCAGCATACAAGTTTACTAGGTAATTATTTAATAAATTACTATTAGTTATTTGAAAGGTCATTTCTTGCTTCAGATCGTTCTAACTTTCTAGAATAATAGGCTAAATCATACTTTCTGCAAGCGGCTTTCCTGCTATTTCTCCTCCATATCTACCCTAGTTTAGAAGGAACCTGTTCCATTAACAGTTCCCATTCCACTAGCGGATGAACAGTCACCAGACACCACCCATTGCATGTTCATAATTCACATATTACAAATGAAATGTAACGAAGAAGAGGGAAAAGAAATTTGATATTCTCTCAAGCTGCCTAAGTCTTATTTATTTGTTTATCAAATTTAGAAATCTGTCCATCCATCCATCCATCCATCCATCTATTTATCAAATTTAGAAACTGCCCATCTCCTTCACAGAGGAACTCTGGGCAATGTACAAGTAAAATATAAAAGCATAAAAACTGTATATAAAATTATATAAAGGGCAAAGAAAGTTAAAATTCAGAATTAAAAGGTGAGGAAGAGAGCTTTCAGGGTGCTGAAAGGCTGCACGCTCTTCTGTGAGGCCCAGGCAAGATGGCAAAACCAGGTCTTTAGACATTTCCAAAAGGCCAGGAAAGTGAGATGTTTGTTTGTTTGTTTATCCATCTAATTCTTGATAACTCTTCCACCTGTTTCCCACCAAGCTGCTTGTATTATATTAGCCTGTCATTCGGAGCACTCTTAAACTCCCTTTTTTTCTGCTTGTGATGATCTGGCAGGTCTGGCGGTAGATCATGCTTGGATTGATGCATTAGGAGTCCTGATCAAGCTCCAAGTCTATGCTTTATTTGTATTTTTATTCTGCAAACAGCAGGCTGAAAAAGCCAATTCTTGAGGGCATTTTAAAAAGCTTCTGTGCCATTATTAGTCAGTCTGCTTGGCAGTTACTGACTCACTAACCAAATTGCTGAAAAAAACAAACAAAAAAAACACTAGACCCCATAGCATCCTTTGCAAGCTGTATGGCATTAATCAGCACAGACAGTAGAAATATCTCCACATTTCAGCATTTACAAGTTGGGGCAGTATTCTTGCTGGCATCTAAGGTTTCACTTGAGCCATCCATCAAATATCTTAATGAATTGCTTAAGTGCTAGGGAAAACAAAGAAGCAGCAGCAGAATGCAAGGGTGGTGGAGGATCGTAATAAACTCTCCCTGTGAAATTAAAGCTATTACAAGATAAGTAAGTGAGGGCTTGCTTAGATCCAGGTAACTGTTGTTAAATATTAGTAGCAGCTATTGATAAAGGAGAATATTTGTGGCTCAGGGTTGAAATGAGGGGACCTTGATGCACTCTGAGCTCCGTTGTTTTCTTGCAGCTATTTCATCACCCAGTGCTAGCATTGATGGGGTTACCTAGTTTGGGTAATGAAAAGTCTGCAAGAAAACAAGCAAGCTCAGAAAGCACCAAAGTCCTCCCATTAGTAGTAGCTACCAGTGTTAACACTCTTATGGCATACGACATGAAACCCTCTTTGTTTGAGCTATGAATATTGTATCATACTATTTCTTTCTTTGAGTAATTTGTATAATTCCGGACCTTTTAGATAACTTACTTAATTTGTGATTCTAATGCAAAGGAGGACAAAATGGTCCAGCATGAAGAGAAGTGTTACGTTGCAGAGGATATAATTTTATTTATTTATTTATTACATTTTTATGCTGCCTCTTCCCATAAGGCAGTGTTTCCCAAACTTGACAATTTTAAGGCATGTGGACTTCAACTCCCAGAATTCCACAGCCAGCAATGTGGAATTCTGGGAGTTGAAGTCCACATGCCTTAAAATTGTCAAGTTTGGGAAACACTGCCATAAGGTGACTATAATAGGTTAGAATAGCTGCTCTTGGTGAAATGTCTCCATCTTTGCTATTATTAAAGATCAAAATGTTTTAATTCTCAGTCCAGTCAAGTTACATTCCTGGAAATCCTTGTGACAGAAGAAATTGTCTTACGATGAATCAGAGCAGTGGTGTATCCAGCTTAGCTTTTCCCAGTGTATTCTGCAAATGTATGGGGACTATAATTCTTAGAATATTCAGAATGTCTGAAATTTCTGAGTTGCATTCTTAGAGTATTATACCAATGAAATGGTGTTTATCAAGCAGTGCTGGCTGAGGAATTCTGGGAGTTGAAGTTCAGACACCTTAAAATGGCCACGGTTAAGAAATATTGCAGTAGGGTATCAAACAGGGAGAAAGTTAAGTTCAATTTGGCTCATTGGCCCTGTCCAGCCTGGTACTTTAGTGCTCGCCATTCTTGTGATGAGAACAACTTTTAAGATTTTCACCTTCCTTGGGATTAAAACATGGCTCATTTGCCTATAGTACATGAGCTTCTTCACTGACCTACCATGGAAACCTCATATTGGGAAACGTTTAACTAAGTTACTACTGCAACTCTCCATTCTTGCTTGCAGAAATGTGTCAACATCCAACTTTAGAACATGAAGGGCCCACACTGAAGCCACAAGTCCTACATTCTGATCAAGATACAAAAGATACTATATTTTCAGCCTTCTGTATAGTTATGTATTTGGCTTCACCTTACCTTTCCCCCCCCCCCTTAGGACTACTTATTTGCTCTGAATTTTCCTGAAACTAAAAATTACTTACATATGTATCAAGAGAAAATATTTGCCATTTTCTAGTTGGCTAGGAATCTGACAGAAGCCCGATCAAGGAAATTAAATGGGCACAGCCTTCTCCATCCTGTTAGAGAACTTTCATGTCCAATTTGCAAGTTCTTACTTTGAATACTTGCAGAAAATTTAACCCAGTCCAAACTTAACTGTAAGCCAGCAGCCCTGGCCATCCTATTCTTTATTCTCAACTGGCAGTCAATATTCTGAATAATTCTATAGATTTTTTCTGTGGAGACAGTCAACCTTCAAAGGATGTTATGAGAACAACATGGAAAGTAAACTTTCTCCATATAGGAAGTTGCTATGGATTATACCATCATAATGGCAGATTAACAAAAATATTATGCTAAAGTTTACAAAATCTAATTCTAACAGATAGGCCAGATTCAGTTTAACAAAAAGAAGATTTGCATTGGTCTGAGCAATACATTTTGCCCTTTGCAGAATTCTGGATTTCCGTCGTGTCCCTCCAGCAGCTGGGAGAATGATTAACGTTACAAAAGAAATTTTAGAAATGACAAAGAATGAAATCTTACAAAGTGTCTTTTTTATTTCCCCCGGTAAGTTTCTTTCATAGATTTATATTCAATCTTTCTACTTCGGTGAGTACTCGAGGTGGCTAAAATACATTTTAAAAAAAATAAGACCATTATAAACAGTTGAAAACATGAAATAAATTAAATTAAGAACTATAATCAGTTTGCATTAAAATTCCTGGTGAAAGAGATAAGATAGATAGATAGATAGATAGATAGATAGATAGATAGATAGATAGATAGATAGATAGATAGATAACATTTATTGTCATTTTTTTACTGTGGGCACAATGGCACACATTAAAAATGAAATTTAGTCGCTTGCTCTCAAAGTGTACACATACATAACACACATTTAAACATACTAAATGCAACATATGTATAGACCTACACCCTTACATATAAGTACCATATAAATATTAATCACTGTCCATCTTGAACACATAACAGAAGGAGGAAGCTTTACAGTTCACAAGGTTAATACTGTATGGAACAAAACTGTGACTGAATCTGGATGTTCTGCTTCAGAAACCACGGAGCCTCCTCCCAGAAGGTAACAAGGAAAACAGGTCGTGAAGAGGATGTGTAGTGTCCCAGACAATCTTACGGACCCTGCTCAAGCAACGCTTATGTGCTATGTCCTGGATGGAAGGGAGGGAACTGGCAATAATTTTTTCAGCCATCCTCATCACTCTCTGCAGCACCTTCCTGTCTGAATCAGTGATGCTTCCAAACCAGACTATGATGGCTGTAGCATCTTCACAGGTTTTCTGAAGTATAAAGATATACATGGGGCCATATGGTATAGTAGTAAGTATGAGAGGGACCTAGGTGTCCTACTTAACTATGAACCACCAGCGTGCTGTAGCAGCCAAAAAAGCCAATGTAGTCCTAGGCTGCGTCAAAAGAGAGAAGTGATCAAGATCACAAGAAGTGATAGTACCACTTTATACTGCACTAATGAAGCCATACTTGGAATACTGTGTCCAGTTCTGGTTATCACAATATAAAAAAGATGTTGGGACCCTAGAAAGAGTGCAGAGAAGAACAACAAAGTTGATGAGGACTCTGGAAGCTAAACCGATGAACTGTTAAGGAAACTAGGTATATCTAGCCTAAAGAAGAGAAGGATTAGGGGTGACATGATATCTGTCTTTCAGTACTTGAGGTATTGTCACAAAAAAGGGATTGACTTATTCTCCAAAAACACCTGAAGGTAGAACAAGAAGCAATGGGTGGAAGCTCATTAAAGAGAGTTCCAACCTAGAAATAAGGATAAATTTCCTGACAGTGAGAACAATTAAACAGTGGAATGACTTGGCTTCTAAAATTGTGGGTGCTCCATAAATAGAGGTTTTCAAGAAAAGATTGGACAACCATTTGTCTGGAGTGTTATAAGGTCTCCTGTTTGAATAAAGGGTTGGACTAGAAGACCTCCACAGTCCTTTCCAACCCTATGATTCTAAGATACATTTCATATTCTGGAAATTGTACAGAAGAAGGCCTGCTCCAATATTCTAGGACGATGAATCTGGGGCAGTGGGGGTATCTTTCAAAGTTTCCTTAAATAGTCATGCCATAAGCTATTTATGACTTGAAAGCACAATGGCAACATCTTAAATTGAGATGTTCAAATTAGATCACCTTTCCACCTCCTCAAATAAGAAACACATTTCTGTACCCCACTTCAGCATGAATAAAACCAATTATTCTATTGGAGATGGACAAGACTAAATGTTTCAACTGCTAAAGAGGTATCACTTTCAATACTCTCATGACTGAGAACTACCTTTTTTCAGCACTACTGGTGAATTGGTCCTCTTTAGCTTTTCTCTTGCCACACAACAATCTAAGAATTTAAAATAATAGATACAAACACTCGACTTCACTGTAGTAGCATGCAAATTTTGACAGCCATTCTAAAAGTTGTTGACAAGCTAGTACAGGCCAAGCCAGAGGTCACCAGTTGTTATGATTGTGAGGTGTTTTGACAGATGGCTATACCCATAAGATTCTTGCAAAATTTGCTCCAGGCTTTGTTTTCCACTTTGTATGACCAAGATTGCTCTAGGTTTAACCAGGCAAAATGGGAGCAACTTTGTCAGTATTCCCGCTTTACTTGAATAAACCTGACCAGCTTAAATTTAGTTGGGAAACCTAAATTAACCAACCAAATGAGCAAATGCAACAAAATTGAGATATTCTTCTCCAGGTGTAAGTATCCACAGATACCCTGCATGTTTATATACAACCTGTGTGCCCAGAAAAGACTCTCGTATTTAGCTATCAGGGAGAGCAAATGTTAGTCATATCATACTTTCCAGCTAAATCTCTGAACACTGTTTAGACATCATAATTGTACTAAGCAGTAATATATAGCCCTCTCATCACACAAGGTGATTAACAAAAAACAAATATTCAAAATAATTAAAAACAAAAGCATTAAACATGCAATTAAAATAGTTAAAAACCGAAATAAAAATACCTATAAACCTTAAACACAATGCAACTATTTCACAGACATTACAGCCCTATGACAAAACCAAGTTTTAAGGGCCTTATTATTACTACATTATGCAACTTTGAAGGACCATCTTTTCCCAATCATATCTACTCAACCCACCATGACAGAGAGACAGGGACTGTTATGATTCTACTCTCCTAAAGAGGTCAGTCTACTACTGGAAGGGCCTTCTCTGTGGTGGCTTCCTCTCTGTGGAACATCATCCCTGCAGAGATGAGATGGGCCCTCACTTTGACGATAGTCAAAAAGTCCTGAAGACATGGTACTGCTAACAGACCTGCAAACAGAGTGATACAGAGTCCATCAAGTCACTGGTTTGATTGTTGTTACCAGATGAGTGGAGGTTTGCTGGTTTTTGTACTGGTGTTTTATAATCTGCCTGGGGTCACCATAAATTAGGCAGCCATATAAATTTTCTTAATAAATAAATAAACTTATGGGCCTCAGGTATCATTATGCAATCACACCATTTGCATAATGACTTCATGATGAGCATGTCTTCATTCTAATGTTCTTGTGGCTTGTTGTGGACAACCTCTGTCCCTGCGTCAGTCTTGAGTCTCATACAGCTTTCTCTCTTTATAGCCAGCAATGTCTGTTTCTTTGCGAAGTGCCCTTACATGTGCAAAACAGAATACGCCGTCTGTGGGAACCCTCACCTGTTGGAAGGTTCCCTCTCGGTTTTCCTGCCTTCTCTCAACTTGGCACCACGAATCTCCATCCCTAATCCGTGGATCCGATCTTATAGCTTTGCAGGAAAAGAGGAGTAAGTGGGTAAATGGACCTCTCTTTTTGCTTACTGCTCAGACAAAGGCTATGCTTTCAAAAACGTGCTATGCTACATTTATTGAGCAGGACAGCTTCAGAAAGGCCCTTGGTCCTTCTGTTTGTACAGAAAAGAAATAAGGATGTAATCCTAGACACAGTTACTGGAGGGTAAGTCTCACTTAATTCCCTGGGCTTAGCTCGCACCTCGATTTTGCATTCCTAATGCTGGCCCATCCAGAAGCAACCAAATGCATTTGGACCAAAAGTCCTAACCACCATAGCCAAGCTAGTAATAAATGCTGTTTCTATTTTCTATTGTAAAATAACAGCTTTTAGGAAGTCCAACAAGACTATATACAAAGAGCTGTGTGAGCATGCTTGTGGGAAGAGTGAAAAAATTTAAAAAAAATTCTCTTAACTAACCCAGTCTGAATAAATATTGCTTCTGAAGCTATTATTTCCATACCTAGCCAACAGAAATTCTTTGGGTGGTTTGAGGCCTTTGAGTTGCTGCAGTGGAATAAGACAAAAAAAAAAAAACCCACCTCTCATGTGTATTATCTTAAGTTCACTGAGGAAAATCAAGATATAAATCTGAAAAATCAAAAACATTAAACGTAGGCTTACCTTGAAATATAAATACAACTGTGGAGGGCCCATTATTATCATGATTGTGTTAAGGAGCGGGAAAATGAATGAAACTTCTTTTCCCAACAGTGTTGAGAGTGCTCAAGCGTATCTACAGATACAGTATTCTTTAGATGTTTTAGAAACCTTGACAGTTTTGAAGATCCTTGCCTATTACCTGCATTCGCTTTTTGCCTTGGACTCGGGTTCACATGGCAGGCTAGACCCCAAATCTTTAATTTTATTTTACAATCCAGTGTTGCACCACTGCCTTTTCCCTCTGTTTTCAAGAAAGACAGCAGATGGAGAGAGTGCTGATGCCAGCAGCAACTCTCTTCTGTTTGATTTTTCACCCAGGTGGGAAGTAAATCCTCTCTACTGCAATACCATGAAGGAGATTTATCCTTACAACAGTGGCAGCCGGCTACTCAATATCATTGACATGGCCATATTTGACTTCTTAATAGGTAAGTAAGAAGAGGGAGGGATTGTGATCCTCATGGATCTGATGTGTTCTGTCCAAGAGTGGAAATTTTTCATGGGGCATGAAATATAGCTGGCTTAGAATATGCTGATAAATTCAAAACTTTCCAGGTTTTCTGAGCTGAAGTCTCTGATTTCAATGTGGAGAGTGGAGGGGGTTAGCTAAAATCCTTATCCTATATATCCAAGATCACTGCCACTGTGACTGCAGTCATGAAATCAAAAGATGCTTGCTCTTTGGCAAACTATGATTATGGCAAGCACATTAAAAAGCAGAGACATCACTGACATATAGTCAAAGCCATAGTTTTCCCAGTAGTAATATATATGGCTGTGAGAGTTGGACCATAAGGAAGGCTGAGCACTGAAAAATTGATTTTCAAATTTTAGTGTTGGAGAAGGCTCTCGAATCTGCAAGGAGATTCAGTCAGTCAATCCTAAAGAAAATCAAGCCTACTGTAGTTGTTCTTTGGAAGGACAGGTGCTGAAGCTCAAATACTTTGGCCACCTAACAAGAAGTCAGGACTTATTGGAAAAGGTCCTGATGTTGGGAAAGATTGAAGGCAAAAGGAGAAAGGGATGGCAGAGGATGAGGTGGTTGGATGACGCAATGAATGTGAATTTGGACAAACTCCAGGAGACAGTGGAGGGCAGAGAACTGGTGTGCTGTGGTCCATGGGGTCACAAAAAGTCAGACACGACTTAGTGACTGAACAACAACAACAAACAATATATCAACAGTCCAGAGGAAAGCAATATATTTGGGTTTTTTTTAATGTTTTCTCCAAGAGCAGAAGTTGATTCATTGCACAATTAGTTCTATTTTATCCTCACAACATTCTCATTGAAAAACAATGACTGCCCCAGATCATCCAGGAGCTTCTTGGCTTAGTCCATCATTTTAGCATTCAAACTGTGCTTGGCTTGTTTTTATTGTTTATCTGCAATGTCCAAATTACATCGGATAGAAACATAGCAAAAGCAAATATTAAAACTGTAGTCTCTTTCCTCAGATCCCAGCCCAGGAGTACTGATTCTTATACTTTCTCTGTGCTTTGAATATTATATAGTCATACAAAAGGAAAAAAGCTACACATTCATTCACTCATCCATTCCTGTTTAGATATTGGCAGTTTAAAAAATGGAAATGGCAGTTTAAAAAATGCCAGATGCATTGTGGCATGAGATTTTGTCTACTACTAGTCCATTCCAATGGATTAATTTCACAATGATGTTGATGTGCTGAATTATTTACGCTCGCTTTGTCTCCATATTAACAACTCACACACATAGGCACATGCCAGAACAAGCCTTCTAAATGTTTTGCTTTCCATCGTGTATTCTTCCAGAATTTGGCAGCAGGCAACAAACATGTTTTATAATGGATAGCAATGTCTCCAGCCAATTGTTTGGAATTTTGAGACATTACTGTGAGCTCCCTTGGAAAATGATTGCCATTCCTGGATGGTCTTCAGAAGGCAAATGGGTAATGTTGCTTGTCATCATTGCTTTTACCTCCCAAGATGCCTTCTAGCTCCACAATTTTTTTGGGGGGGGTATCTTTTTCTCCCTAGATAATTGGATACACATATACTAACAAAGCATTGAATTATTGAATATAATAGGACTTTTTTGCATTGATGCAGGACTTAGTGTATGTCTCAGGAAATACCTTATTTTTTAAATCAAAAGAATGTAAAAGCAATGACCAGGGAGTGTGGGAGACCCATGCTATATATCCCAAATTTGCACTACTTAGGAAAAGCAGTCCAGCTGGGCAAAAGAATATTGCACACTTTTACCAGACTTTCAAATGTCAAAGTTTTGGCCTCTTTGGGAAACCACATATCTTACCTCTGCTGAGTTCACTCAGAGGAAGGAATAATTAAATAGTTGAAAAGCCTGGAGTCTTAATATAGAATCCGGAGTGTAGGTGCCTTGAAGATTAATAACCTTTCCTGTTAATGGTGGTTTCTAGCTGGGTTGCAGCATAGCAGTAAAGCCTAATTGACCACAACATGCAACATTAACAGAACTACAGAACAAATGAGGCTGCAGTCTTGTGTATACACACTGACCTGGCTGTAAATCTAAAGTAACTCAAAAGGGTTTCCTCTGAACAGACAATCATGAAATTATACTGACAGTCATGCTAATTTCTGGGAGAAAATGGTGACATTTCATGCATTAATACATGTGTATAACCAGGAACTCAAATTGAGTCCATTTCTAAACCCCATCCAAAGAATTCCAGATGTTCACTTGAGCACAGCTGCAAGCTGAATTAAGAAGGAAAGCATAATAAAGTAAATCAATCCATGTTAAGGAAACCAGTTCTGCATCTGCATCCTGAATTGTCAGCCTACATGACCCCAAAGCTCTCTGTAAGCTCTTTTAAGTTGCTGGTCCTCTCACATTAAAAGGGTTTGATATCTCTCATCAGCAGTTCTTAATCTATGGATCCAGGCTGATTTCTGTATTTAAATATTGGAAGTGGGTCTGCATGCGTTTGTTTTCCATGCTCTTCCTTTTTGTCTTCTGAAAGGTAACATGGACCGCCATCATTACGAGATGTTTACAAAGTTTGGAGATGAGGGTTTTTTGCTTCACTTGGATAATGCCAGAGGGTAAGGCAACTACTATCCATTATCAGCATTCTCCCCACCTAAGCACTGGCCTTGACAATTTCCAGATAGAACTGGAGTTCAGTTACAGACTGCAAAAATATAATCAGACATAACTTATTGGTTTAGAGTCAGACAATACTGCATGATAAAATCCCAAGTTAAACTAAAACAGGGCTCCTATCTGCTTAGGAGTTGATAGCCCTGTTTCCTTCCCATTTTTTTCCTCCACACTTTCTTTGAAGGGAGGAGACCTAGAAACTGCCTTAAACTGACCTACTTCATGACAAGCTGTAATTGGCCAGGTCCATCTGCAGCAGAAATAAATTAGCTATATTCAGGCTGCTTACAGTGCAATTGATGTTCCTTTGCACTATGCCAGAATGTTTGATCCTCTTGTCCTGGAATGTTGATAATGACCAGTCTTGCATCTCCAGGGAATTTGGCAGAAGCTTCTCCGGATGTCCCTGAAGAGGCCAGGAATTGATTTGTAGCCAGCTGCATATCAAACCTGTAGATTGCCTTTTGGCCTTCCTGAAACTGACACCTTCTACATGTGTGGAAGGGCAACTCCATCAAACTTGTTTACTGGCTAGTATTTACTTCAGTTATTGGGTTTGGAAGGGTGAATTTACAACTCTGAATTTGACAAAAATATGGTTGGGTCTGTATGATCAGTAAATTAATCCTTGAGGGGGAGGGTGGGTCTGCTTGCCTTGAAGGAGGTCCTGGTGTCCCTGTTCTTCAAGAAGGCATTGCTGACATGGACAATTTTCATAGTCTCCCAAGCTCCCTGATTTAGAGGATATTGTTGAGAAGATGGTCAGGTTGTACCTTTAGAGGGTTGAAGGAGGAAATGAATTAGCTGGACTTCTTCAACTGAATTTCAGGACAGGACTCAATACAGACATTGCATTAATTGTCTTTGATGATGATCTCTGGCAGAACCAGGATAGTCGTGCTGCTGGTCCTTGTTTTCCTCAATCTCTCAATGACTTTCAATATCATGAAGTATCCTTCTGGAATGACAACAGGGCTAAGAGTGAAAGGTTCAGTATTGTGTTAGTTCTTCTTTCTCCATGGCCAGTTTCAGTCAGCTTTGATGGGGGAAAAAGCCAAGCTTAAATTTCCTGAACTGTAGGGCTCAAAGTTGTTGACTCTCATGTTTAATGTCTACATGACGCCACAGGATGAAGTCACTCATTGACACAGAGGCAGATATCATCGGTTTGGTGATATTTAGTAAATACTCACCCTAGCCATGTGATGCTGTCAAGATCATATCTCATTGCCTGATGACTATTAGAGTCCAAATGGGAAGCCTCAGGCTCCATCCATTCAGA
This sequence comes from Crotalus tigris, assembly GCF_016545835.1. Taxonomy (NCBI): domain Eukaryota; kingdom Metazoa; phylum Chordata; class Lepidosauria; order Squamata; family Viperidae; genus Crotalus; species Crotalus tigris. The sequence goes on from NW_024100507.1 coordinate 3,105,227, forward strand.
GACTTTGTGGGTACAGAAACCTCCTGATACCAAGATGCAAAGTGCCTAGACTATATCTCCTGTTCATCCTGGGTTTGGGATGTACAACTATCATTTCAGTAGTACTGATACCTGAACCTATGCAAAGAGATGGCCCCTCTCAACAGTGTCATGTAGATGCTGAACAGTATAGATGCTGAACAATGCTGAATTATGGCTCCTGCTGGAGGACCTGTGGACTTCAGATATTGCTGAACCACAATTACTAACAACCCTAGCTAGTGTGCCAAATATGAGAAAAGGCAAGTTATATTCCATCTTTTCATGGATCTCATACATGTGCCCTAGTCTTTCTAAGCAGGATAGGACTAAATGAGACACATGCTGACTTGATATTGCCTGAGCTTTTCAGCTATTAATGGAAATCAATGCACCTGACAAGAGCATTCCAATAATCTGCAATCTGTATTGGCTTTAAGCTGCTTAGGTCTTTCTGGGGAACCTGAGAAACTATTAATTTTAACCCAGAGCACTAAAGATATTTATTAAGAAATGCTGAGCATATATAGTGAAGTACTATTCACAAGATCTTAGAAAGAAGCCAAGGCAGCTCTGTGTGTGTGTGTGTGTGTGTGTGTGTGTGTGTGAGAGAGAGAGAGAGAGAGAGAGAGAGAGAGAGGGAGAGAGGGAGAGAGAACACTATCAGAAGAATAAAATTAAGGAATGGTAGTCAATCAGTGCTGAAATAGGGACTTGATCCAATTCAAAGGATGTAGTTTGCAACTGATTTTAAACCAATTCATACGGATACAGGTGCGTATTTCCAATCAGTTACATAATTTCTTAGTAACTGATTTCTTAGCAGGATTTCAGAGCAGAAATATCACATATGAATATCAGTGCAGCGTAGGAAATTCTCTCTCTTAGAGCAGGACAGGCAATGGCTAGTTCTGTAGTTGTTGCAAGATTGCCACTCTCAACATCCGCAGTCCTTGGGGTTGGGATTGATGGAAGTCTGGGTTCACCAGCAAGTCACCTCTCTTGTCGTAGGACATTTGGGCTTATGAAACTAGAGGCTGCATGACTAGCGGCACGAGGCTGTGCAGCAAACCAGCAAACCGAATCACCCCTCCCCAGGATAGATTGTCAAGTGACTTCAGATGGGGTTAGCAATATTGGAGCTCGCTGAAGCTATGATTTCAAAAATGTGGCACCTCTGTCCTTGGCCTTGGATACAATAAGGCCAGAATTATAGTAGAGGCTGACTGGGAAGTCAAGAGGCAAGAGATAAGGCTTGCTTCCTACAGTAAACACACCCTTCGGTTATGCTTCATACTGTTTTCTTGGCAGTGTTAAAGAAGTGGTTTCTCACATCCTTTTCCAGAATATTTTCTTTCGTTCCAACTTGGGCCAACAACCCTGCAATTCCTAAATGGTCCCAGACCAAACTATGAATCAGACTGTCTCTGCTTAGCTTCCAACGTTGGCTAGATGCTGCCATCTGTTGATTCTGTCAAGCTTCTTTCAACTCTCTAGGCCTGGATTTTAGATAAAATTCCAGTCAGTATCAAGTCAGGCCTTTGTCTCCTATTGATCATTCTGAGAGACATTCTTTTCCAGCATCCTGGATTGTTTGCTATGCCCTTAACACTGGCATTTACTTCTTTGTTCTTGCAGATTTGGGAAACATTCCCACGATGAGATCTCCATCTTGGCTCCACTTAAACAGTGTTGCATGTAAGTACTTGCCTTTCCACATCAGTCTAGTTAAATAGAAAGGCTACATGTTGTGGCCTGGGGAGCTAGCAAGCAAGTAGTCACATGTTTTGCCTAACGATGCTAAATAAAGCAGGCCAAGTTCAAGAAGTCCACATGAAGCAATTACCAAAAGATTTTCCCAACTCCTCTTTATCTCCCAGATTCACCATCTGGAAAGTGAAGAGCCCTGAAGAACCAGGAAAAAAAAGGTCTCACACCTTGGGCAATGCTACATTTGTTCAACTGTCTCTCTGTGTGTGTTTGTGTGTGTGTTGGGTTGATTTCTAAACATCTAGCACCTTTAATGAAATTATTTTGCAGTTGTTTTAGCTGCCCGGACTCATTTGCTATGAGATGGATGGCAAATTAAATAATTATTTTTTAAAATTTATTTTTAATTTTTTTAAACTCAGACCACAATGAATTCCAAGCTGCATGCAATCACCAAGATTTCATTGCCTTACTGGATATACACCCCTTCCTTTTCAAACCTGCTATTCATCAAAGCACAAGGAAATTGAGGCATTCATTTTGATCCCTGTCAAGAGCATTAAGACTTTATCGGCTTCTAAAAGGAATCAAAACTTCATCCATTTCTTTTGTGTCCCCCTGCAGTCATTTTGGGGTGTAGGATTTACTCATAAATTGTAGTGCCTGTTTCCTCTCCAGGTTATTCTTTTATTAATTCGTATAAATCAACAGCTAGTCCTTCAAGAAATTGGACAAAGAGTTATTCATCCTCTGGATTTCTTCCTCCAGCATAACTAACCAATTTCCACTATGTCCCCTCTAAATTTCTATAGAAGCCAATGCCAAAAGCATCATCCGAAACCATAGAGATATATAGAGCCTCCAGGTCTGGTTTCAAGAGCGGTTCATTACTCACACCTTGCAAATCCATCTGGTTTATAATTATAGGGCTGCCACTAAATCTTTTAAATGCCCTTCAAGTCTGTACGCTCTAAATGGGCTTTTGTCCCCCCCAACCCTGAAATGATCACCTTTTCTTTGCCAAAAATGTTTCCTAACTTTTCCTAAAAGGATGATAGGGTGATTACATTAAATCATTCAGAAACATTAAAACTGCTAATGGTTATTGTCGTTATAGCCAATATTTTCCCCTTAAAAACTGTGGTGGAAGTATTGTGGGATTCTCTTGCTATGTGACAAGTAATAGATAGGAGAGTCCCTTTCTTGCATAGCCAGCGTCTATAATAATAATAATAATAATAATAATAATAATAATAATAATAATCCCCCAGTGAGACACTACCTTGACGTGGTTGTGGGGCTTGTGTACTCTGAGGAAGATGAGAGCTATGCCAGAGGTTCAACCATACTGGACAGGTCTCATCAGAGGAGTCAGACAAAGAGTGTCTCTCCCATAAAAAATATGGTGAGACGCAAATTACAGAATGCCATACCGGCTCGGGACGGCCCGGGTTAACAAAACAAGGTCCCACTAATATTGGAGTTCTGGATATCTGGTTGAAAAATGGGTTACAGGACTCAGGACTGTTTGCTGAGCAACCAGGGCCAGCGCTGCAGACTACTGGAAGAAAAGGTGTCTACCCGTCACAGATACACAGTGATTGAAAACAAAGAAATAATGATCTGTTACTACAGATCAAGTCCAACAAGAAGAGGATATTCTAAAACGAATGCACCAGTTCTGGAAAGAACAACATCCAGAATCAGAAATAACAGAACAGAGACTAGCAGATCAACGCCGATTTATAACACGAAATAAAATATTCACAGAAACAGAATTGGGCAAACTGCAAAGGTTTACCCAGGGCAAAGAAATCAAAGCCTTACCAGAAGTAATTCAGAATGTAGAGGCAAACCAGGGAGAGTTGGCAGTGAAGGAATCCAGTAGAGATATACAACTGTTCTCATTTGGAAACCAGGCACCTCTTCCTCAGGAAGAACAAAACCCTCTAACTAAAGAAATAAAAGAATTGAAACAAAGAATAATTGAGCATCTAGAACAGCACAAAAACAACAGAATAAGGCTGCCTGCATTGAAGCTTGTTCCAAAGAAACAGCTAGCCAAGCATTAAAAGATGCAAATACTGCAATATCAAGATAAGCACCAATTCACTGCAAGAAACAATCACTAAATGTACAGCACAGCTGCAGTTATAACAGAATACCTGGGATGCAAAATCAACAAAGAAGAAAAACAAACAAACAGTGCACCAGAAAAATGGAAGGTTAGACTAGAAAATAAGATCAGCAAGTTAAGATCACATGCAAGCAAGCTAGAACAGATGAAAGAAAAGAAGCTGAAGAACAAGAAGACCAAAGAATACCTAATCAAGAAATAGCACTTAGAAACAAGGAAGATCAAGGAAGCACTGGAAATAATAAAGCAACAAATAACAGCTATAGCCAGGAAAATCAGTAGATAGGAAGCTCGAATTGCAAACTATAGGCAGAACCTCCAATTTCAATCCAATCAGAAACGTTTCTACCTAATCCATCAATGGAGAAACTGCAATGAATCAGTCAGTACCTGAGAAGGAAGAAACAGTGCAGTTCTGGAAGCAGATATGGGATAACCCAAAGCAATACAACAAGGATGCGGCTTGGTTAAAAGAGGTGGATGCAAATAAAACAGAAGTTGAAATGAAAGAACTAGTAATAACAACAAAAATGGTAGAAAAAAGAGCAAGAAAATCAAAAATTGGTCAGCACCAGGTGAAGATGAACTGCATGGGTTTTGGTTGAAACATCTAACTGTTATACACCCACTCATTGCCAAGCAGTTCAACAATATACTACAAGGAGGAGAAATTGAAAAGTGGCTAACAACTGGGAAAACCTACCTAATAATGAAAAATCCAGCAAAAGGGGCAACACCAGGCAACTACAGGCCAATTACCTGCTTACCAACAACTTTCAATTACTAACTGGTGTGGTAGCTGATGCAGTACAACAGCATCTAGTTGAAAACAATCTCTTTCCACCTGAGCAGAAAGGAAAACCGCCCCAATAGCAGAGGAACAAAAGATCAACTCCTAATAGACAAAATGATCTTGGAAAACTGCAAGAGAAGGAAGACCAACCTGAATGTGGCATGGATTGACTACAAAAAGGCATTTGACTCTCTGCCACATGATTGGATAATCAAGTGCCTAGAAATAACAGGAGTCAGTAGAAACATCAGAAAATTTGTGCAAAGATCGATGGCACAATGGAAGACACAGTTGCAGATCAATGGTGAGAAGCTGGGAGAGGTTAATATCAAGAGAGGAATATTTCAAGGAGATTCATTATCACCATTACTATTTGTTATTGCACTGTTTCCTCTGTCAACAATACTGAATAACTCAGGACATGGCTATCAAACATCAAAAACATCTACCAGACTATCCCATCTCCTTTACATGGATGATCTGAAGCTGTATGGAAAAACATCATCTGAAATAGAATCGCTGCTCAACACTGTCCGTATATATAGCCAAGATATTGTAATGGAGTTTGGCTTGGACAAATGTGCCACACTTACTATCAAACAAGGAAAAATAGTGAAAACTGAAGGAATCAAGATGCCCCACGAAAATAACATTAAGAGTCTGGATGAGGAAGAGTACTACAAATACTTGGGTATCCTTCAAGCTGACAACATCAAGCACACTGAAGTCAAGAAAAAGATTAGAGGTGAATACATCAAGAGAGTGAAGAAGATCTTAAAATCCAAACTCAATGGAGGAAATACCATAAAGGCAATCAACACCTGGGCAATCCCAGTCATTAGGTACACAGCTGGAATAGTGGACTGGACTCAAGCAGAAATAAAAGCAATGGATAGGCAGACCAGAAAAATAATGACAATGAATCATGCCCTTCATCACGCAGTGACATTGATAGACTTTATCTACCAAGGCAAATAGGTGAGCATGGAATGCTACAAGTACATCAGATGGTTGAAGAAGAAAAAATGGCTTTGGAAGAATATCTGAAGAACAATGATGAAGATGCACTGAAATTAGTATATCAGGAAGGCTTACTGACTACTGGAGAGACCAAACTGGCCTACAAGAAAGACCAAAATGAAGAACAGAATAGAGGCATGGGAAGACAAAGCACTCCATGGCCAATACATGAAAAAAATAGCTGGGAAAGCAGATAATAATAAAACCTGGCAATGGCTAAGAGCAGGAAAATTGAAGAAAGAGACCGAGGGACTAATTCTGGCTGCACAAAACCAAGCCTTAAGGACAAATGCATATAAAGTCAAAATTGAGAAGACAGCAACAGACAGTAAGTGCCGCCTATGCAAAGAAGATGAAGAAACAGTGGACCACCTGGTAAACTGTTGCAAGAAGATTGCACAGACTGACTATAAGCAGCGGCATGATAAAGTAGCAACAATGGTGCATTGGAAGATCTGCCAAAAATATCATTTGCCTGTAAGCAAAAACTGGTGGGATCATAAAATAGAGAAAGTCATAGAAAATGATAAAATTAAACTTCTCTGGGACTTCAGAATTAAAACAGACAAGCACCTGCAACATAACACCCCAGACTTAACAATTGTCGATAAGAAAGACAAAAAAGTCTGGATAGTGGACGTGGCAGTGCCTGGAGACAGCAGAATAGACGAGAAAGAAATGGAGAAGATAACAAAATACAAAGACCTACAAACAGAAATAGAAGGACTGTGGCAAAAGCAAGCAAGGGTAGTACCAATAGTAATAGGCTCCTTGGGTGCAATCCCAAAACAACTGGAGCACCACTTGAACACCATTGGCATTGACAAATTCGCTATTAGTCAATTGCAAAAGGCGGCCTTATTAGGAACTGCTTCCATCCTGCGACGATATCTGTAATACCGTCAAACATCCACATCTGCCTATCCCAGATCCTGGGTAAGGACTCGATAGGTAGACAAAATGCCAAATCCAGTCTGAACATCTGGCTGACTGTGCGATGAGCCATAATAATAATAATAATAATGTTGGAAGGGACCTTGGAGGTCATCAAGTCCAACCCCCTGCTCAGACAGATAACCTTATACCATTTCAGACAAATAGCTGTCCAGTCTCTTCTTAAAAACTTCCAGTTTTGGAGCATTCACTGCTTCTGGAGGCAGGTTGTTCCACTGGTTAATTGTTCTAACTGTCAGGAAGTTTCTCCTTAGTTCTAGGTTGCTTCTCTCCTTGATTAATTTCCATCCGTTGCTTCTTGTCCTGCCTTCAGATACTTTGGAAAATAGCTTGACTCCCTCTTCTTTGTGGCAGCCCCTGAGATATTGGAACACTGCTATCATGTCCCCCCTCATCCTTCTCATTTTGCTTCAATTTACTCAAACATCTATTCTGGATATATTGTGTTAATTTTACTATGGCTACATATTCCTCAAGTTTGAGCTCCCAAAATGATATTGTTGACCTTAAATCTAACAGCATATATCTCAGTAGATTCTTTTATTTATTTGTTTGCTTGTTTGTTCTTGAAAGACTTCTAGAGTAGGAGTTCTTTTGGTGTGTGTGTGTGTGTTTTAACCATGAGGATTCAGATCAAGCTTTCTTTTAAAGAATTTTGTAAATAATGTGTATTTCCTTCCAATGCTTTTAATTTTTTAACATGACCACCAGATATGATAAGGTATTCTGTGCCACATTTCCAACATTTATTATTCATCTCTTCTTGCAGTTATGGATTGGTCACATGTAATGGGAGGGAATGCACTGATTTTTACTAATTATTTTTTAGTATTCATACTTATCTTTTATGATTCTTTTACTTTTTTAGAAGATCATGTGCAATTATTTCAGGTAATCACAAATGGTGATACTAATATAATATAAATAACATAAATCAATGGATGTTTACAGTTTTGTAGTGGTTTTAAAATTGTAAATGCTGTTTACTTACTAATATTTTTCCTTTCGTCAACTGTGTCCTTTCTCATTTTCTTTTTCCCATTGTGTCATTTATTTTATTTTTCAAATATGTTAAAATGGGAAAATATGAAAAAGGCTGATAGGGAATGGGCCGAGCAGCATCAAACAGAGAACAAACCTTTTATTATACCAGAATAAAAACCAAGAAAAGTAACCAATAACTCCTTACACCCATAATCTAGACCATGGGTGTCAAACTCGATCGCGTCATGTGACCTATCATGTCTTTGTGACGTGATGCATTCCGGCCCGTGGGCTGCAAATTTGAGACCCCTGATCTAGACAGAGGACTTCTTTAGATTTGGCCTTTCCAGAAAAAAGCCTCAAGGCTTCTGTAAGTAGCAAATTAGGAGCCTGCAATAGTTTTTCATTATATATCAAGTGTTCAGCTATAAATTGGACACACCGAGGTTTCAAATATGAATAAGAATGCTTAGATCAGTGGTTCTCAACCTTTTTAATGCCGCGACCCCCAACCAATCGTAAGTTGAGGACTAAACCGGTCGTTAGTCGAGGACTACCCAACCAGTCGTAAGTCAAGGACTTTCCCCGCCTGGGTGGTGCCGCCCCCTGCGCCGGCCGAGGCGTAGCTGGCAAGCGGCAGAGACGGAGCAGGCTGACCACCGGCTGGGCCACCAGCTGGCCCAGCCCAAGGGATGTAAGGCACCCGCCGGAAAAGGGGGAAAAAATGGCGGACAGCCTTGCTTGGCGACCCCCGTGAAATGGTCGATCGACCCCAAATGGGGTCGCAACCCATAGGTTGAGAACCGCTGGCTTAGATCTTGAGGGTCTTTTTTTCATAAACAGATTTACTCAAATCTATCTTTCCTTTCCTTTAGAATAAAGAAGACCACCTTGTTACGGCTGCAGCTTTTAGCCAAGTCAGACTACAAACTCAGTGATATCATGAGGGAGTCCCTCCTTCAAGACCGTCTTGCCCCCGTGTTGACCGAAGCCCACCTTTTGGCATTGGACAGGAGGTTACAGATTATCCTGAAAACTGTGGAGAAATGCATAGAGGCCTTTGGAGAAGACATTGTTGTAACTGATACAAAGCCTTTGGAACCCATGGCTTTTGACAGAATGACACAGCCAAGCTAGAATCAAGGGAAAAAACTAGAAACTGAACTTGAAATGATTGATTGTGCTTCCTTAATCTGGACATTTAAGACTTGGGAGGAAGGCAGTCTCAGCAGTATCAGGAAACCACTGGGTGGTTGAAACCTGCAGCTTTGGCCTCAGATTTATAGATGGGAATCACATACACATCACCTACAATCTTCCTGCCTCTTCTCCAAGAGATTGAAGATACACAGTCTTCTGTAACTACAAACTATGTCCTTCTCAGAATTTGGCTGGGCTCATCATGGCTGGATTTGATTGGTGGATTGAATAAAGAAGGGGAAAGACACTAAAAAACATTTCTGGAATGCATCCACACTGAGATTTAGGCCAATATTAATAAGTGGACATGTACCTCCTCAGGGATGTTTAGTTTATGGAGATCTGTAGGAGAAAGTCTAGCAGCCCTTGGCAAAAGCAAGCCATGAAAATGTGCTGATGTGGCAGACATTCTGGCTCTAATCTAGTTTAGGCAACCCCAGAAAGAAAGAAAAAAGCAGGCATAGAAATGCTACTTTAAGGCATAAAATTCCACATATGTCGAGGTTGCCAAGGAAGGGAAAATGGCTCTTTCTTTTGGGTAAGGATCCATCAATTTGGGATTGTGTTGTGGGTGCCTTCATATGGTGTCAAATGTCCTTGATAGTTTCACATTATTGCAATTGGCACTGAATTCTTTCCAGTCATTTGCTTTGGAATAATGAAGAATCTTGATTGAAGTCTCATCACCAGTTAGCCACTGTAGTAGTGCTTCTTTTTCATGTAGCATCATCATAGTGGAAGCAGAACTAACACACAAACACACATGTGGGAGCCTTCACTGCAGTCTGATGTAAAGAGTAGCAAACAGAATGTGGGCTGCAGCACTGAGTAGAAGAAGGAAATATACCAAGGTAATCTACACCAACTCTAAAAGCATTAGGAAACACATATTGTGTTGAAAACAGATTTTGCACCTCAGTGCTCCTTTTCAGGGTGCTAGCCAATTGCACACACTTCTAGGAATCTCCCATCCACTTTCTGACCCTCCCCCCTTTTTGCCAATAATTACTCTTCAACACTCTATAAGCAGGGTATCAACTGACTATGGGTACTGATTTTTTTTTTTTATTCCCCAGTTCTTTAACTATCTGGCACCGGCAAGGGAAATATTAAGGCTAGTAGGTCTATGGCAGGTCTTCTGGTCTACATCGTGTCATCAAAGTTGTGTATGATGCTGGTGAACTCAAGGTGTTTGAGGAAATGAGATATCAACTATTTCTTTCCCTGGTAAATTTATGCAAAATCATTAAAATATAGATTTTTTTTAAAGTCTGGTTGTTAGAACCATCCACCCCACCCCAATCCTTTGAAGTAAACTTGAGTTTACCCAGTGGTCCTTCAAAACAAGTAGATTTCTTTAGTACACCAAGGAATATTGACAATTCCACGAGTCGCTCCTAGTCCCTCCAATAATTCCAAACATTTGTTGGTTTTACATTTGAAAATTATCTCTTGAGGATTTCTTGCATTTGATCATGGACATTAACAGGACACATACAGCCTATACACATTGTCGCCAATCTTTGTTTGTGTTTGTGTGTGTTTCTGTGTGTCTCTGTGTGTAGCCTGCCCCCCCCCCACAAGGATTACTATTAAGCTTTTGGCAAAGTCATTCAGCATAGGAGGTATGAAGATGGACTACAAAGAGCAACAAAAGTTGAAAATCTAGTATCAATTCCTACCCGATACTGGAGTTCCACATGATCTTCCAAACCTGATCAAGCAACTTTCTGAAATTCCAACAGCTTCACTATTACTATTACCCATGGAGGCTGAGAATTCTGGTCTGGGTATTTGGAGAATATAAGCTAGAAAAAAAACTTCAATTTGAGGTATAAAACTGGTGTGTTCCAGTTTTAACAATGAAAGCACCATATTCTTTATGATCCCTATTCGACTCCTGGGTATATTCATATTGCAAAATAAATAAATAGCGATCACCAGGAGAATCAATAAGAAAAACATTTAATAAAACCTAGCTTTCATCAGAAACTTCCAACATCATCAGGGGGCGGGGGGAATTGGTCGGAGTTTAAATGGAGAATGTGGTGAGATCAGGAGAGGACCGAAAGGCCCGCACCCCAGGACCCCTGGTGAGGAGAATTATGCACAAGGGGGCGAGGGGATGGAAACAGCTACTACCCAAAAAGGGTGGGAGAGAACCCCCCCTCAGCCCCAGAATTAGCGATGGAGGAGTGAATAAGAGTGTATGGAATAGGAACAGGAAAGGGCTGGGCGCTGGCGTTAAGGGTATGTTCAGAGTGCAATTTGATCAGCTGGGACCGATGACGCAGTCCAGAAGCCGGATGCAGGCGTCTGGTGACCCTATATAAGTTTCTTCCCAATGACTGCTCTTAACCCTGACGATGTCGGAAGTTTCCGAGGAAAGCTAGGTTTTATTAAATATTTTTCTTATTGATTCTCCTGGTGATCGCTATTTATTTATTTTGCAATATATATATATATATATGGATGGATGTGTATATATATGTATGTATGTATGTATGTATGTATGTATGTATGTATGTATGTGTATATATATATATACATGTAGGTCTTTGGTTATTCGGGTTTTCTCCCGCGTAAAATTGAAAGTGTCTTGGCGACGTTTCGACAAAGTCCCATTCGTCATCTTCAGGCTGGTGTTTTTGGCTTCGTGCTCCTAGAAGCATGAAGCCGAAAACACCAGCCTGAAGATGACAAATGGGACTTTGTCGAAATGTCGGCAAGACACTTTCATTGCTCCTAGAAGCACGAAGCCGAAAACACCAGCCTGAAGATGACGAATGGGACTTCATCGAAACGTCGCCAAAACACTTTCAATTTTATGCGGGAGAAAACCCAAATAATCAAAGACCTAATACAAACACCTGCGAAAACCTCAGTAAACAAATATATAGATGTTTATACTTTATTGTACAAGTCCATGCGTAGCATAGCAACCCCTGCAAACCTCCAATTGCTCTTTGAAATGATACTCAATCATTATGTCAACAACTTTGGGAAAATTACATGGAGACACTCCATAAACTTTCCTGGAGGAATATACTCAATATTTGAGTATCGTGTACATTGATAACCAAAGTTTAGTAATAGTAATAGTAGTAAAGTTGGAAGGGACCTTGGAGGTCATCTAGTCCAACCCCCTGCTCAGGCAGGAAACCCTACACCATTTCGGACAAATGGCTGTCCAGTCTCTTCTTAAAAACTTCCAGTGTTGGAGCATTTACTGCTTCTGGAGGCAGGCTGTTCCACTGATTAATTGTTCTCACTGTCAGGAAGTTTCTCCTTAGTTCTAGGTTGCTTCTCTCCTTGATTAGTTTCCACCCATTGCTTCTTGTCCTGCCTTCAGGTGCTTTGGAAAATAGCTTGATTCCCTCTTCTTTATGGCAGCCCCTGAGATATTGGAATACTGCTATCATGTCCCCCCTTGTCCTTCTCTTCGTTAAACTAGACATACCCAAGTTTACAAATTTTTATTTTCACTTCAGCTCGATTACCATCTTTGAACAATGGTTCATCAAAGAGATTAAATTGGTTATATTATTTTTCTCAATGTACAGTATTTCAGCTCCCTCTACTGATAGTTTCGGGCTATGAAGATTTAAAACATTCTTTAAAGAAATTGTCTGGTTCCAAGGCCCATAGAATTAAAGGAATGCATCAGCATGGTCAATTTGGACCTGAGGCAGTAAAAACTGATCAGTTTCCATAAAGTACAGTCAATATCTCCGGTGGTCTATTTTTTTGGCATTTTTCCATGTTTTTAATGCTAACATCAATATGAATTTAAAGAGTGGGTTTAAATACTTCATCACTCATAAGTATATAAAAGGAAAAGCCCAAGATGAATTTATTGGCCATAATCAAGCACTTGAAGTCTATCTACTTGATTATCAAAAGGAATAATAATCCCTACAATACTGAACACTCCCAAATAGTGTTTCTTATCAAGTAATCTTACAAACTATTTACATTTACGAAAGTTATGTTTTCTTGTGCTGTTTGATGCTAAAATATCAGAAGATTCATTTATTGGACAGTCAGCCCCCAGTTCAACTTTAAATTTTAAAGCAGAGCCCATATTTATTAATTTCTCATTAATTAATCCGTAAAACATACTATTCAAACATTTGCTGGATTTTTTTGATCTCTGTTTTGTTGACTACAATGCAATAGATCAGTTTGCACATTACACACTAAAGGTACATCCACATTAAGCCCAAAACATGTAATTTTATGTTTTAGTGCACTGTGTAAATCATGGCTCCATTTTCCATACAAGGTGTTTTTTTTTATGAATCCCACCGAATTTATATTCTGTAATCAAAGAAAACTAGCCCTAACCATAATTTAACCCAAGTAACTATTTTCCAAGGTGAAGCTCCTTTACAGCGGCCCTAGTAAAATAGAGCGCAGAAGGAATGGCTGGAGAGAGACAGGAGGAGAGCTACTATCAAGTCAATGGTCAGACAGGAGAAGCCTGATCTACTTTGAAGAGCTGACGAGTTCATGTTTAACAATATATAAGGAACTATGCTACATTAACTAAGGTAAAAAGTGAGCTGGTATCAGAAAAAAAGTAAGACCATCCCCAGCTAGCTTGTTCCAATCCAAGAATTAGCAGGGGAAGGGCCCAGTAAAATGAAACACTGATTACATTTAAGAATTTAAATCATTTTATTGCTTTACCTGCCATTAGGACAATCTATAACAAAAGGAATATATTAGCACATACAATAAGTCAGACTTATAGTCAGGTAACAATACAAAAATGGTCCTCTGGTTTACTATAGCACTCTAGGGCAGTAGATTTTTTTTAATTTGCTAAGGTGACCTAGCAAAACAGATTATCTTCTAAAGCCCTGAATGTTAGCTAAGGCAAACTATACCAACTGTGGATTCAAACATATTTAAATTGCACACAAAGGTAAAGCTTTAACTGTGATTAATATTTAACTCAGACATAGCTGGTTCATCTTAAAATCCTGTTGGTAAAACTACAAAAGGGAGTAAACAGCAAGCTAAAAAGACGCAGTAGTGAAACTTGATTAGAAAGCCTTATATAAAAAAATGTGCATTTTTTTTAGCGCTTACGTAACATTTAAAATCTTTTTGGTGCTTCAACAAGGATCAAATCAAGCTTCAAAAATAACAAAGGTATAAGGAAAAATAATCCCTGTAGGTTTAAACTGAATAGAATTTAAAGAAAAAAGTAACATGGATCTCTGAAGACTGCAGGTGGATATCCTTACCTTACCAAAGTGGTTAGGATAAGCAGAAGGAATTAACAATGTATATTTTACATTAAATCCAAATCCAGATACGCGGACATATCAACGACTGCCCACAAATTTTTTCAAAAAATATGCTAAGGTTCCTATTCCTCCAACTACAAAGAATGATTAGCAAATGTTCTTCCAACAGACAGCAAGTCAGAAAGGTTGTATACCAGGTCCAATTGTCCGAGGGGAAGGGCTGTTAACCGGGCAAGTAAGATCTGTAAGAAATAGTTGCATAAACAATGCAAAATACTTGCTGCCACTCCCATATAAAGCTCTACAGTAGTTTTAGATCATTTATGTTACAAATAAACTGACTTGCTTACATTCTCCAACTCTGAAATTCAATAAAGCTAATGGGTAGCACCGAGTGCCACACGGAATATTGTTAACACAAACCTGGTAAATACTGAAACACATTTCCGACTTGACAACAGGATTAACTTTCCAAAACTGGTTATTCCACTAGATCAACGAGAACGTGAGGCCAAACAAATTAGAGCATGTGTCTCCTTCCAGCTAAATATTTTAGGAGTTTGACAGGAAATAGGCATTGATTCTTCTGCTTCCTGTATTTCATTTTAGCCAGAGTCCTATCATCTTCCCAAATTAGACTGTATATTCCATCCTGCATTGACCACCAGTTACATAAATAGCATCACTGAACTATCTGGTTCCAAAGTTAACACGGAAGGCAAAGCTTGGAAAGGGCAGGCATAAGACTGCATACATAAGAATGCACCCTTCAGCTTCCTGTTCTAGATAGTGTGGATGGGGTGTTACAACTCACACTAGTTGAGGAGCAGTATACTAGTGTAAACACCTACATCTATATTCGGGGGTTTAGCACATTGGTTGCCCTTTGAGAAAAATCAGGAGAGGCATATATTATAAATATTCACATCTGAGAACAGGCAAAACTTTTTGCTGTGCCAAAGATAGCAACACTTGGCAATAGTTGCCAAAACAAAAGCTTGTATACAAAAACCTGACAAACAATAACCAAGCCACCTTGAAATGGATACAGATGCACAAAACTATCAAACTTCTAACTCTGGTTTTACTAGAAGCTGATCTCAGTAATCTTTACCAAACATCATCCATATCCAGAACATTTTGCCAAGAGGTTGAGCTGAGAAGTTAAGTTTCTCTGTCTGAGAAAAGGACAGTAGAAAGTGATCACAACCTAAAAGGAACATGGGACTCTCTGCGAGAACGCACGTTTAGAATTTCCCACTGTTACATCCTTAACTCTACTGCAATAACTGCGGTGCTCAGGAATTGTTCCCAGCAAAAGGAATGGCAGTCACTGTCCATACCGGACAGTGTACATTGCACAGAGAGAAGCAGTAACAGTAAAAGTTTCCATACAATTCCCTATTTTCAATGGGGCTGGGAGCACCAAAATAATGCTCTAAAATTTAAAATGCTGTGAAAAGCAACTGCTTTCTTCCCGTCCCCACCCCCACCCACCCCCACTCTCAGACAGACAGGAAGCTGCAATAGCCAGTAGCCGTGTGGCTCTGCACAAGAGTAATGAAAACAGTCTGCATTTGTGAAGCATGTATTTGAGAAGGAGGGAGACTTCAGACAGAGAGAGAGACAAAGCTGTTGTACTGCTGGATGTTCCGTTTCAGAATATCGGAGCACGGACCCAAGACACGCTCAAATCTGGGCCGATCAAGCTTTACACATTTTAAGGGGCCACGAGCAACAACAGTGGCAGCACGAGGACGATTCATTAGTAGAGCTATTTCACCTGCAAGAAAAAGACATTTATTCCATGTGGGCCAATTAATGTAAAATTGATAACTCATGAATTGAACCAAAACTACGCGCTCTTTCATTATGAAAAAATATAATTAACTCTTGAACTACTGTAGCTACTTTTACTCTCATTAGTCCCTGCTAAGTGGGGTTTAGATAACTATGGATAGCCCACCCTTTCCCCCCTTATCTCCCTAACAGGAAATATTTGGTAAGGATTGTTGTGAAATTTCATTAACATAATATATTATGTATAATGTTGTGCATTGTTGGCGTGTATGCTAACCTAGAGGTGGGGCAACCTGAGGCTCTAAGGATATATGAAATCGTCAAACCCGATTTTTGAAGCTGCCTCCAGCAATGATTTAAAACTGAAGAAAACTTCCAACATTTAAAGACAGGAAATACAACTAAACCTTTAAAATAAGTTTTATATACATTAAAGGAATAAAATCTCTCACAACCCCAAGGGTGAAAAAACAGAAAAAATCCAAATCCCACAGGTTTTCTAGGATTGCTCAGCCCACTGTGGCTCTTATACAGGCAAAAAGCATAATGTCAACTTTAGTAACCCAAAGGTTGTCTATTCCTGCCTTAATATGAATAGAAATATAATTCCTATCTGAGGACTCCCATCTGCCTTCAAATGAAAACTAGACTTTTCCTTCAAGCAAAAAGCTTGATCTTAGACATCATAAGTAAAATGTGTTAAGAATAAAGAGATACTATTTCACTCCATTTATTTCCCTCAGGAGAATGCAATGCAATTTTGTCCACACTTCAAAATTTGGGAAAGGCTTCACTTGTTTCCAAGTAATAGTGAATATAGAGACTCCTTTCAAGCTCAGATGGTTAAAAATGTTCTTTTACAGTGTTGGGGAATTGTGTTTTAAAATAAAAAAATATTTTCAGAACTGCCGATAGACATTAAATTTGGATTAACATATCATGTTTGGGATTCCACCCCCAATCCTTTTCTTGGATTTATTTCTAATGAACCACAAGTGGCTTAACACCATTTGTGGTTGCAGGTTTTCTACCTGTTGCTCATTGTTAGTGTAGTATATATTAGAATATGTATTTTAGAAAATGATACAATTCTATATAGGGTTGATGGAAAGGTCAAAAACATGTAAGTCTCGCTTCCTTCTTCTCACATTAATTTCAGAAGAAATGAGTTATGCTAACTACAGTTAACATAGGGCAGGAGACTGCCTTTTGCATACCAAGTGGCTTGCTAGTAATATAATTGGGCTTTGAGGAGCTAGCAAAAAATAATGTGGAGAAGCTAATTGCCTCATTCTAGTCTTCTCAGATAACAGAGAAAATCATTTTCTCACATCATTTCTGGAAATGTTCCATAATACTGTGGAAATATATTTAAAAGACAACTACAATGTTCTTTCTTCAAATAATATGACACTGTTTTAATTCAATCTGCACCCTATTCCAAAGATCAACTTATGACAGACAATACATTATCTAAACAGGGGAATTTTTTCAATCAATTTCATGATGTTCCAATCCAAAGCTCTTATGACAGATTCCAAGCCAGAATTTAAGAAGATTGCTAAGGACATAAAGCTATTCTGTCATCAGCAGCCAAAAAGAAAGTCTATCATCTTCACTAAAATCTATTTAGCTCTGAGGAATATTGCATCTTTTTCAAATAACTTTTACTATGCGGATTAGTATCAGTCTGATGTCAACATTTCCTGCTGGAGCAATGTATTTCCCTGACTTAAGCACTATTAGGGAGACAGTGGTGGGATAATACTGATATGCTTATGGGAGGTGGAAGGGATGGAAGACAAAGGAAAACTCACCAAAATAATCAGAGGGTGCAAGTCTGCCCACTTCAACAAATTCTTCATGCTCTGACCTGCGCTGCAACACAGCAGCTGTACCCTGTAAAGGAATCAGAGGGTGACTTTTTTTCTTCTATGCGCCAAGACAATAGTTTCAACATAGATTCAGAAAGCAGAGGTATCTCCATTTAATAACTCAGATTAAACTGTTCCCATAACCTTTAAGACCTACTGAGAGAGGATGTGTGCCTGCACTTGGTGCCATTTATTACCCACAAGTTTTTTTAAAACCAAACTGAATATTCTTTCTGCTGTATCATGATCAATAAATTAAATTTACTGAGAGCCATTTTAAACTCAGTGTAATCTTGCTACTGTTTTTCTATACATTTTCAAAAATATAATTCATATTTTATGATAAGGATTGGACTCTAATATTGCAAAAAAAAAAATCAGAGTTAAATCAAGAGAACCGAAGCTAAAGCTGTATCTATCTAACAAACAATACAAATTATGATTACTCACCTCTAATATAATGAAAAATTCATCTCCGGGTTCTCCCTGCACCACAATTTTTTGTCCATCTTCAAACTGTACTGGCTCTAATGCATCAGCCACTGTGAGACGTTCCCATTTGTCGAGGGATTCTGAATTAAAAGGTAACTATTTAACAGCAAATTTTGCTAGGTTGTCAAGATTTATAATTAGGGTATTTATTTCAAATGAGGGTTTTCTGCTCCTATCTACTCCAGCATCCATTATGCAACCTGTTCAATCACAATCTCTCACTTTACTATGAACAATTTAACATTCATTCACATCACAAATTTGGCAATTCAAATAATAACATCTCAACAATGCCCAAAGGATTGTCAAGGTCCTTTATAGCAGATTAGGTGACTATATTTTAATTAACAGGTCAGGACTAAGATAACTGTGACCTCTCAAGTTACTGAAATACAAATTCCAATATCACTCAATACCAGTCACACTACTGGGGCTGCTGGAAGTTAAGAATCTGCAACTTAATGAGGAACTTTTAGCGTAAACACTAGAAATTCTAATGGACATCCCTTTCTGGCAGCATACTCCAGATTCAATAAGGAGATTTTCTCTTTCACTCACATAGCTGGTAATACTCCACAGAAGTATTGATTCATTCCCTGAATCAAAGTCAAATTAATTCTTAGGGTGGTGAGTTATTCAAAATGTTATCCCTTCGTAATAGTTCATCAACACAAACAAGGTATTTAAAAAAATAATAAAGTGATCAAAAATTGTCTTTAGAAATACCTAAATGCTTTCAATTGACAATACTGTACATAGATCAACATACAACTGTTAATGTAACAGATCCTTACAAGCAATAAATTTCTCGTATAAAGTTGCTTTCCTTTATAGCAAAGTTGCAAAAAAAATTGACAATTTAATATGTAGTACAGAAAGATGTTCTGAAGCAATATCTGGACTCTAAAATCCTGTTTTGGAGATAGGCTACGTGAGTACATAAACAAGTAAATGATATGGGCACGGATGTGCGCATACACAGATATATAGGAAGCATAAAATGTAGGAAAAGAGTTGAATAAAAAATAAAAGACTGAAGGACACCAAACAAAACTGTGGAAGAAAATATTTAAGAGGAAGCAGTAACTGAGCTATATGCTAAAACACGTACAGAAATGAAATAAATTTTCTGTAGTTTTTCAGCAATACAAGTTAGTCATAAACCAAACTTTTGTCAAAAGGAAAAATGAAACCCCTGAATTTATGTCATTCAGGCTATTGACAAGGTGTAAGCAGAATGATAAAGAGAACAGCAATACAATACAATGCAAAATAATAAATAAAAAAGAGAAGAGCAGCAACAAAATACAGAATAACAAAATGCATGTAATATAATATTCTCTATCTGTTCATGTGCTAGTAACAGCAAGAAATTTATCATACTTACCAAGTATTGATACTTTACTAAGAAACTCTTCATACATCTTTCTCTTCCTCAGTGTGCTACCCTGGAAGTTGGGGAAGAAAATACATCTGAAAATCAGTATTATCTCTATTTTGCTTTGTTTCAGGAATCCAGAATGCTCTCCTATCATGAGAGTATTAGTATTAGTTCTGAGTCCTTGATTTGTTAGTTCCTAATTGAATAATAAATAATAGTTTAAAAGTGTATTATTTAGAGACCCAGGAGAGCAAAAAGATGACTTACAATTTTTAAAAAACAAATTAACATAATATGCCATTTAGATACTTACACTAAGTATCTATATGGCATATTATGTCCATTTATTTTTAAAAAATCAGTTGCATGTGCATCCATTTAGTTGTCAGTCCTGCTAAATTTGGGTGGGGAAAGTTTTTGGCCTTTAAGAGCTTCTTAAATGTATAATACAAAAACAAAACCCTTCTTGGGACATAGATACCTGGTCCAATAGTCGCATGAATTATGTTCTGTTCACAGCATTGAACAGTGCTGTTATGGGCATGACTCTCTACACAGTGTAGAGAGAAGTTATTTTCACTAATTCCTTTTTTCTTTGCACTCTCTAGCCATCATGAGACAAAACAAATTAATTATAAGCAAGAGTTCCTTATTTATTTCTGGCTGTTAAAATAATTTGTTTCCTTCAACCAGTATCTATTTAGCAACATCAATTTAGTTTACAGTTGAATAAATTAATTTTATTAGAATGCTAATGACTGGAGTTTCAAAGCCTTCCCACCATATAAAAAACATTCATTTAAAGTAAGATTTTGAAGTGCAAATCGATTAAATGGCAGATTAAAAAATGAAAAGCTCAATTTGCCCAGCTTAAATGAGGTTTATGAGGCCAGGTTAGAGCATTACTGAGAACTCTGTAAAACCAGAATTCATTCAATATCATAGTTAATAATATGGCTGAAGACTTCTGAGAAAACTGTTATATCTGTAATTCACCTTTAACATTTACAATGCAGCAAGTGTGAATTTCAGAAACTGAGCTGTCAAGTCATTCATCTTCACCGATGAAAACAATAAATATGTTTGACTGGGATTTAGCAAGCTAAAATTGTACAGGTCCCACCGCAAGTGTGGAAATTAAAGAATTGTGCATTTCCGTATCACTTAGTATAAACAGCTAACTTGTGATATCTTAGATCAGTGGTTCTCAACCTGTGGGTCGGGACCCCATTTGGGGTCGAATGACCATTTCACGGGGGTCGCCAAACAAGGCTGTCTGCCATTTTTTCCCCCTTTTCTTTGGCCATGCCCCTGGCACCCAGTGATGTATAAGTGGTTGGGGGTCACCACAACATGGGGAACTGTATTATGGGGTCGCAGCATTAGAAAGGTTGAGAATCACTGTCTTAGATGAATTATTTTGGCATAAATGATTATTGTGAGAAAAGAGTATTCTTGAGTAAAAAATTACAAAGCAATATTATTCATGAATCCTGATGAACAAGAATTTATCAAGTGGAGTTCAATTCTTAATCCTAAATAATCCTAAATTAAGCAGAGACATGGGTATTGATCTGATGAGTAACATAAACACACCTGTGTCACATCCAACATCCAGATGAAATGATCACTACTCAGTTGTTCTTCCTATCAGTTCATTATAACTCTACCATTTACTGATATACTTCCCCAAACAAACCAAAGCGCGGTATAAATACATAGTTTTTTTCAAGACATTAAAATGCTTACCATAAGGATTCTCCTATAGCTATCTCGATCAATACCCCACAGTTTCACATTGGTTTTTGCTTTGACAGTCGCTGCTCGGGGTGTCCCATAGATCAGTGCAAGTTCTCCAAAGCTGCCCCCCTCCCCAACACTGGTGGCCCATTCACTGTTCACATAAACCTGGAGGAGGAATACATAGACATTTATTTCAAAATATATTTTATGTTTCAGTTTTGGTATGTACTTTGTTAATTCAAGTTTTTAAAAAGGAAAATCTTTTTACATTCTGTTTTAAATTTTGTTAGCAGCATTGAGGTATTTCCAGAACAGAGTGAAATCAAACAAATAAATCACATCTTAATCATTTCTCATGTGTTCATAATATGCAAACACCAAGAGGTTGTTCCTGTTTGGAAAAATGCTTAAGCAATACTTGCATAATAAAAGGGTTCACTCTATTCATTTACCCCAATGTACTACCTAGAGTGTAAGTTACTTTTTATTAATTATGTGCCATCAAGTAATTAGTGGCTCTTAGTGACCACATAGAGGATGATCTGTCCTCAACCTTATTCCTCAGATCTTTCAGTGACAAACCCACTGAAATTCAGTCCAACCACTTTGCTGCTAGACACCCTACTCTTCTTTTTCTATCTTCATTTCATAGCATTAAAAACCTCCAGAGAGCTAGGTCATCACATAATGTACTCAAAATATGGTAATATGAGCCTGGTCATTGTGCTTTGACTGAGAACTCTGGAACCATTTATTCTATGATCCATTTATTTATTTTTTCTTGGCTGCCCAAGGCATTCTCTCAAGAGTCTCCTCCAACAGCAAGGTTCAAGAGATCAATATTCTTTCTATGCCACCATTTCAAAGGGATTACTAGGATTTTTTTTTTCATTGCTTATAAACTGCTCCAATCTGAATGGCTTTAGCTGTATACACATAATCCTTGACTTACGACCACAACTGAGCCTGACATTTTTATCCTAAGCAAGGCAGTTGTTAAATGAGTTTTGCCCCATTTTACAACCTTTTCTGCCACAGTTGTTAAGTGAATCACTGCAGTTATTAAGTGAATCATATCATCATTAAGCAAATCTGGCTCCCCCCATCTACTCTGTGGTCAGAAGCTAGCTGGGAAGGGTAATGTATGGTGATCACGTGGGACAGGACAACTTCATAAATATATGCCAATGGCCAAGAATCCACATTTTGATCACGTGACCATGGGATGCTGCAATGGTCGTAAGTTGAAAACTGGTCATAAGTTACTTTTTCCAGTGCCGTTGTAACTTCAAACAATTATTAAATTAATAGTTTCAAGCCGAGGACTACCTGTATGTGAGCAATCCAAACAGTGAACATTTCAATATAGTAAAAGAACCCACTCAATAGAGATGTACAGGGATATCGCAAAACAATAAAAACAGATACATGCCAATGTAGGGCCCAGGTTTTGCTGAAGTAAAATCATTTTGAGAAAGTTCTTGAGCACAAGAATGGGAGTGAATCATGCTTCCAGGAGGGAGCATTGTGCCATTCAGTGGGAATTACTACAGAAGAGGCCGGTCCCTTTAATTTCCTATAGGATGGGGAAACCCAGGCCAAGCTCTCTATGTTAAAATTAAATTTATTAAATGTGTATGCCACTAAGTATTCCCAGCGACACTTAGTTGTTTTTGTTCATACTTTTCATTCCTGATTATTTTAATCATGATTTTATAAGCCATGATTAAAATAAACCGCTTAACACAGTGAAAGCACCAACCAATATCTTAATTTAGTCTCAACAGTAGCCTGTGCTATATCAAAATGTATCAGAAAATACAGGGCTAAAGCAAGCTTAGAGAAAGACAGACTACAAGTCCCAACTGGTTATTTGTATTGTATTTAATAATCATGACCATCTTTAATATTACATGTATTAAAATCATGCAACGGCACTAGATTAATGTATTTATTTAAGAAAAAAAAACTTACATCCATTTCTCCTTGATCAACAACATAGAAGTTATCCCCTTCGTCACCTTAAGAAAAAAAAGGATAGTGTGTGAAATAACTTTTCTAATTCTTTAAAAAGATTAGAGATGTGCCTTTTAATTCCAGCATCAGTAGAACATTTTAGATCAAATTCCAATCATAATACATACACTTACAATTTTATATTTGGCATAATTTTAGAATAGTCAGCATTTCCTTCAGTTTCTGGTGTAAATTCACGCAAGTTAAACTTTGTATTCTATGTCTAACTATTAATAAAAAGATGGAGCTATTCAGCCATGATTGGATAGCATTAACCTTGTGAACTCTCAAGCTTCCTCCTTCCGCTATATATTCAAGATGGACAGTACTTAATATTTATTTGTTACGTATATGTAGGAGTGTTGTACATAGTATGTTTAGGTGTATATATGTTGTACATAGTATGTTTAGGTGTGTGTCATGTATGTGTTTCACTTTGAGACCAGGCAACTAAATTTCATTTTTGATGTGTGCAGCTGTGCCCACAGTAAAAAAATGACAATAAAGTTATCTTATCTTATTTTAAGGATCAATCAGCTTCCCTCAAGAGAGTGTAAAAACGTCTGCAAAAACCAATGATGGCTGCTATTTGTTTTTAATAGTTTGTATTCCCAACCCTAACCAATTTACCAAGTTTACCAAAACATTACCAAGGCAAAATAAATAATGAATAACTTACATCAGAAGAAACCCTAATATATTGGATAGTGAACACAGGTAGTCTACAACCATAACTGAGCCCAAAATTTCCTGTTGCTAAGTGAGACAGTTGTTAAATGAGTTTTGCCCCATTTTATGCCCTTTCTTGCCACAGCTGATAAGTGAATTACTGCAGTTGTTAAGTGAATCTGATTTCCCCACTGACTTTGCTTGTCAAAAATTTGCAAGAGGTGATCGTATGACACTGGGACACTGCAACCATCATAAATATGAATCAGTTGCCAAGTGTCTGAAGTTTGATTTTGTGACCATGGAGATGCTGCAACAGTCATAAGTTTGAAAAAGAGTCATAAGTCACTTTTTTCAGTGCCATCGTTAACTTCAAGTGATCACTAAACCAACTGTTGTAAGTCGAGGACCACCTGTAACATCTTTATCAAGTCCTATACTATAAAAAAAATAAACAATTACGTAAGTCAATAATACCTTAGAAATAAATTCCAAGCAAAAAAATAAATCACATACCTTGCTGTATCACAGTCTCACCAGCAATATAAGTGACTGGAAACATCGCATCAAATATATCACTGAAAAGAGTATAGATTTACTCAGCAAAGGAAACAGTGGAAAACATTTATGCTAATATTGTTAGTTACGATTAAGTTATCAGAAAGAATCGTTTTTATGAGTAGTCTAGATTTAGTCTTTTTTTACAGCTGACATTCATTTGCTGAACTGAGATGTTTTGTCATTTCCTACCACATTCCATTTTCATAATGGAATCTGTAACAATGTGAACCATCCACTTTGTTTCCGATTTTTCAATTCTAAGACAACTATAATGACCACCATTTTGTTAAATACAACTAAAACCTGGCTTTGCCCAAAAAAAAAAAAAAAAACCTGCTGGATAAGTTAGAGAGAGACTCATAGTATTAAAAATATCCATGCAGCCTTGTATGGATAATCTTAGTTTGACTAAAGAGCAAATCCCAAACTCAAATTCATAAAGCAATATTTATCTGAGTTGAAAACTAATTTGAGAGTACTAATTATACCAAAGGACAATGATAGATTTTTCTTCTCTAATCTTACAGTTCACCTTTAGATATGTTTTTAGTCTTGCCTAGGAAGTAAAAAAGTAGATTGCAAACAATGCGAGCGACATGAGGTTATTATAATGCCCTATGGAATACAGAGTCTAGGAGGAATATGAATATAGATCACCTCCAAGGTCCCTTCCAACTTATTATTATTATTATTATTAAATATTCTATAGACAGAACCTCCTGAGGATGCAAAAGCAAATTCTTTTGAGATTCCCCCCCCCCCCCAAAAAAGTCACTTTGGTTAAGGCAGTGTATCTACATAGTTTGAAGGCTCTTTTATAATTGGGAATCAAGCAGATAATCTGCTCGTTTCAGACAATAATTAATTCTATTACAATTAAAGTAAATGAAAATAACTCAGAAACAGTGACTGCAGCTTGAAGATTCTAGAGTTCTTGATCCGCAATTTTTGGATTTTGGACTGAAAAAACTTTGAGCAGGTGAGCTGTCATTCTGTTTTGGATGCAGAAGTTACAAAACCTGCTGCATTCAAAACAGAACAGTAGTTCCGATGCAGCACAGTCTGTTTGTTCTGCATACAGAGCAATCCACATTTTCCATTCAATGTACATCTGCCTATATAGAATGAGTCAAAACCAAGTTCAATTTCAGGTAGGTTAAAAACTGCAATTGAGAACCTTGCCTTTTACCTCTAAAAATTTACTTTTCAGGCAAAAACCAATGAAGAGTATATAGGAGTATAGTTAGAAACTTTAAATAATTTAAATATTCTAATTAATTAATTCTAAAAGCTATACATTGGATTTAAGTTGTGTTTCATGTAAGATTAACACAAGAATTTTTGCCTCAAAAAAATGTAATGAAATCAGCTGGAAAACCTTAGTTTGATGTTAAAAAATTAAAAAGCCCCCAAATCCACTGGAAAATAATCCTCGATATGCAGAGTTTTGAATCTGTTCAGTCTCTAGTTTGATTTAAATGAAGAGACCCTACCTTCTTTCATTGTCATCAAGATGGGCAAAGAGCACATTCTTCTCAATAGCTTTCGCCAAGGCAGCCATAGTTTTATAATCTTTTGGAATAACCTGCAGTATGGAAGACACCCAGAAAGTTTTAGCTGAAGACAGTTTAAGTGAATTTATCATTCATCCCTGAATTCAGCATTTATTTGACAGAATCATATACCATTTTTCTGAAGAGGTAACTTTAATCTAACATGATATATTTATTAATTAGAAAGAAAAAAATTACCAATGATCAAATGTATTGTTTTGCCAAAGTTCTGAATACAAATTCAGGGGAAAAAATTAATGAGAGTTATTCTTCCCAAAAGAATAGCAAATCTATTGATATTTACAGAAAAAAATAGCACAAGTCCAAAATATTTGCCATTCATTATATTAAGTATAGTGCCTTAGAAACCATCTCCTGAACATCCAGATAATTTAGAACATGTTGATTTTGCTGGTGAGATAAAATGAATAAAGCAACAAAACGTATGTCTTATTCTTCCCTCTTGTTAGCATAATGGCACCAAAAAAATCAGTCAACATTTTAATGAATTTCTCATAATTCAGGTTCTTAAAGTCAGGCTTTGAATAAACTATACAAAAGCCGTATAGATCACAAAGATGGTATCACAGGAGATCTAATGTTGGGAAAATGTGAGATGAAATCATACAATAGAATCAAAGATAGTTTGTCTCCTCAAACAGGTTCCAGCAGCCCCAAGGATGGAAAAAAAAATATACAAGTCATGAAGTAAGGCTTATACAAGATACCAAAGCAGCACCTTTCTAACATAAGAGGCAGCATCCTCTTCAGTGTAGACCTCTGCACTAATGGCACCACGCCTTCTGCGACCTTTAACCACTGGGTTCATTGGTGGTGGAGGAGAAATTTCATCTTCACGGGAATCTGTGCGAGAGCTGGCTTTCTGCTGACTGATAAACTGCTTTGTTTCTTCCTAGAAGGAAACAGAAATTTAAGCCATATAGATATTACAGTCTATTTCTTCTTTCTTATTTGGCTTTACTAAACTCATACACCATGACACATATACAAACTATATTGTTGAAACTGGATCACATACTTAATAGAAACCAAAATTCATTCTTGTCAACTATCTTGTACTTAAAATTGCCTAAAGTTATTACTGATTCTTAGTAGAAGTCATTTTAAGCTGCCAAGTACATATGAATACTTGAACTGAAGATTAGAGTTAAGTTACTGAATCAATAGGGTGACGTAGGCTTTGATACAATCATACTGCATATTGCATTAACGTTTAAAAAGGGAAGAGATACTTATACACTTCTAACAATTTTAGAACAATCTGCATACCCTTCTACAATTTAGAAAAAAAAGAGGCAATTTATGAATCCTGAAGCCCTAATGATGTAAAAAATCTTGTCATGACCTAATTTTTTTAAAAAAATTAAAACATAATGCTGAAATTTTTATCTAGCAGTTTGCATAAATTGACAAGTAGATTCTGCGCAATGGTTTTGTAACTTTTAAAATAAAAATAATTTAACATTATTTTAGTTAATCAATTTTAATTACAATCATTTTAAAATCATAAAAATATAACATTTTTGTAAATTAAAATGTTATATTTCACACATGACAATAGAAAAAAGGGGACAATTAGCAACTTATTTGTAAACCAATATATAAATTTATGAAACTTGCTGATTCAATATTGAATGTCTATTTTTGGAATACAATTACTATCTTGTAAGTAGCATATTAGACAAGCAACACAACCAGCAATTCAGATCTTGAAAGAACATGTTAGCATCTTGTATAGTGTAACGTAGTGGCTGCTTTAGTAGACAACATTTTGAGAATGAAGATGGGTTAATTCTCTCATGATGAAGAATAAGGTAACAATGAAAAATGTGCAAGAATGCATCACAGCTATGCACATGACCAGGATGTTCTTTTAGATCAGACATGTCAAACTTGCGACGTCACACACCGTATCGGAGCTTTTTCGCCGTTGCTGGCAATGGGGTGGGCGCGGCTCCGATATGATGAAACCGGCCCGCGGGCTGGCAGTTTGACACCCCTGTTTTAGATCATTGGTACATTTGAGAATGAAATCTCAATCAGAGGGGGAAATATTCATTATTCATGGCAATCCATTAAAGCAGATACTATAGTATTACAACAATTTATATCATTGCCATATATGCAAATTATGTCATTAATGATTGTCATTATGCGATCTATGTTAAATTATGCAAATGATATAAATCATCATGGAACTTTGGGATGTTACTTATAAAGCTATTACACTGTACTATTTATACTTGTTGAAACCAATTTTTGATTAAAATAAAAAATATCATTTTAAATATTTTATCAAACATGAGACCAATATAGTTTTAAAATAAACATACTTGCCTTATGTATCAGTCCCTATTCAAAGGACTCCTGCTTAAAAAAAATCAACTAAAAAATCAGTACATTAATCTATTGTTTTGATACAGTGCACTTCAAAATATTAAATTACAATGAAGAATTTCATCTGTAAGAGAAACCTCCATTGGATCTAGAAAAAAAAAGAATTTTACTGGCTGCCTCTTCTTCCCTGACACAAATGGGCCCTAGGGGATCAGTAAATAGAAGAATTCAGAGATTCATGGTAGGGTGCAGTGAGATAGTCCTTTCGGCTGGCACAAGACATCTCTGAATCCAAGCCAGGAACTTAAAAGCTCATACAATCACTTGACTGCTTTTAGAGAACTACATAATTCAATGTTTGGATCAAGCCAAATTCAAAGCTGCATGGATCGCAAGAATCTTACCCATCAAAGTACTGTTTATGTGTTCGCCCTTAAAGGGTGAATTGAAAGTACTTGTACATAATTATCAATATATGTGCAAAGTGACTCTTCTACACAAAACAAAGCATATTTTCCAATATTATGTCCCAAAAGCCTTAAATCTTTAATCTAATAATTCAGAGACTACAGAAAACGCTAAATATTGGTCTTGTGATATGCCTTTAGATAATCAGCTGCCATGCCATGAATGTTGCTGACCTTCTCTCCTTCCACTGAATGTTGACATAGAGATGGGAGAAGCTGTTACTGAGACAGCAGTCAAAGAACAAGAAGAAAATATTACTGTAGTCATGTTGAGCAGTAAACATAATTTATGTACGTGGATCTTTTTGAATGTGCATAAAATAGTTGCAGTTATGCAAAATGTTTAACCAAACAGATACAGTTTTAGTAATTGCACTTGCATATATGTTAAGGTAGATTAACATACATGCAACTGGACTTTTTGTGTACCTTAGCATCTTGTGTAAACTCAACCCACTTTGTTAATTAGTTCTATTTATAGCATGTGTCCCTAAAATAGTTAATTCTGATTGGCAGGTTCCATGAATAGTCATTCAATATGTTCAGACCAGAAGATCATATTTTATAAAGAATGTCAAAACCAGATTTTCGAATTATAAGCATAACATTATTTGTAAACAATGCCATATTTCTATGACAAACCTTATGGGGTTGAAACATTTTTTCTTAGCAACATATTAACATTATAATTTTTTCTTTACTTGTTGTCCATCTACAATTCAGTCATGCTGGCTGCATTCATATTAAGTCATAATGCAGTTTGTTTGGGATTATTGTTTTGTCTGAAAAGCCTGTTTTTTTGTAAACAATGTTTATGCCTTAATATCATTTACCAATACTTTCACACAATATGCTAAACCAAATCATGATTTGGGGTTGACATGCTGTGTGTATCCCCTTGCTGAGTTTATGATCCTTGCTTTAAGGCGTATTATGAAGTCTGAAGTTAGCTATTTTGATTTCTTCAGCCATGCCAAACAAACCCAATTTGTTTGAAGACAGTGTAAGACTCAACATGAAGGAAAGCATCATCTTCACTCCCATTAAATAAAATGGCACCAACTTCATGTATATTTGTTTGTATGCAAGGCTTATAGTTTACTCCAATCAAAACTGACTCTGAGTAGCATCCCCCTTTGATTGGACAGCATTGAGAAGAATCAGATGTAACTTCTCATTTACCAAAAAATAGTACAGATGCATAGAACAATTATAATCCTAATCTCTATAAATTTCTGTACCACAGAATACTCAGATACTATATAATCAAAGTTTTTCTGCCTGCCAATGATAATAAATAATAAAAGGTTTTCTATCTTCCAATGATTCTTTCCATTTTGGACCATAATACGCTTTTCATAGAGCAAACCTTCCCTGTCCAGTTTGAAAACTGATGTTAAACTTGATTTTAAGAATATATTTGAAGGTTTTGTTTCTATGTGGGAATAGCAAAGAGCTAAAATATTCTAAATAAAAATCTCTTGAAGCAAAGAGAGTTGCTATGAATATGATAAAAACAATCCAGAATCTTATACAAAGGGGTCTGCCTCTGTAATTTCCTCAAATCTGTTCTTATTCACATTTCAGAGAACTAAATAATGCTGTACTTTTTTGAAATGTTGATGTGCTCTAGGTCAAGCATAGGATTCATTATTATTTTGAGAGTGGCTTTCTATTTTTGTCTTTCTTTTATGAAGTTTAGTTTTTACCTTTTCCAGTCTTTCAAAGTATTCCCGGAGGAAGCCCATAGGTCTCTCAGGTCGCACTGTGCAAAGCTGGACAATGCAATCTTTCAGGAGTTGCTGGATGTTATGTTTTTGGACATAGTGCTCACATTCACGGAGGCTACGTTCTTCTTCACTGCTGCTACTGCCAGAAGCTGCCATTGCTGGTATCTGAAAGAAAACATATTTGAAACACTCTAACTTCCACTGCAACCTTAGTGTACCAGTAGTGTACACTAAGTATATTAGACTTATGTCCCTCAGCAAACATAGCAGTTGAACATTAACTTATTTGCAGACCTAATAGTTGGTTATAATGTGGGGAAAAGTCAGAAAAAATTAAAGCATAATTCAATCAAAGCCCATGTTCAATTATCTTAGGAATGTCAGATGCTAAGCTGCTTCCAACAATGAACATGAGGGTAACATAATAAGTGAAAATAAACGATTTTACTAATGGTAGCTCCCAAGAAAAAACTGATTGAAAAGAAAGTTGCTGTAATTAAATTAAAATATTCATTAGTGGATTTTCTAAAAATAATTATGGAAATAAAGAGTATATTTCAGCTGATCACCACTTACTTGAGATGAAGTCAACAGCAAGTACAGGTATGCACAGGATTTGCAGGAGACTGTTAATCCCAGTATCACCTTTCAAAACGGAAGCAAGACAGTGAATAGCTGGAACACCCCAAAGTCCTATTAATACATGCTTTCCTATGTGACATATTTAGATACATGATTATATTCTTACAGTTATAAACAAATGCCCTGGATTTCCATAGCTGAGGATAATTTGCAGATTAAATACAAAATGAAGATGCTGAATAATTTCCCCTTCAAAACACTGTATTCTTGTCAATTCTTGCAGAGTTTAAAGGTTGCAGTAAACTTTTTTCTGGTTGAACAGCACACATATGTTTAGATGGCATTTACAATCATATTGCCTTAAGTTTTGTAGTATCAGCTAGCTCAGTGGTTCTCAACCTGTGGGTCGGGACCCCATTTGGGGTCGAACGACCATTTCATGGGGGTCGCCAAACAAGGCTGTCCACCATTTTTTCCCCCTTTTCTTTGGCCACGCCCCTGGCACCCGGTGATGTATAAGTGGTTGGGGGTCACCACAACATGGGGAACTGTATTATGGGGTCGCGACATTAGAAAGGTTGAGAACCACTGAGCTAGCTCATCTGTTTTGACAACTTGCATAATGAAGGTCAGTAACACATAGCTTAATTAAATGTCCAAGAATTACTCTGTAGCTCTATAACAGCTTGCAAATTAGTCTGTGGAAAAAACATTCACACTGTTGACACACAGCAGCAGACAACAGTGCAAAAACTAGACACTTTTTCTCAAGTATTTTATGAGGCATGCCAAATAGAAGTCATTCCATTTTTATGTATAATTCACCTTAAGAACAATGACTATGTATTTTTATACATACTGTATCAAGTGAAATTTCAATTGCATAAACAACTTTGTTTCCATCAGTATTTGGAATGTAAAGTAAATGGATTCAAAGTAAAACCCGTCTAAATTCACTGCAATTAAAGTCTGCTTTCAGACAAAGAAAATTTGCTACCTACACGAATTATTAGAGATTTAAAAAATGAACAAAAATCTAATCTAAATATGAAAAGATTCTAAATGAGTGACAAAAGGAATCCTCCATTTTATTGAAATAATGCTGCATACCTGAAGAATAGACTATTACAGGGCCCTAATAACTTTCAACAGTCTGAACTACTTAACATATTTCAAGGTAATTCCCTATAATTCTCCTAAGTGGGGTGGGGGGAGAAAGCAAGTGGGGAGTTACAAAATGCCTTTTCTGTTAAAAAGTAACTGTTCATTCTCCAGGACAGGAAAACCGAGATATTCAAGAGATCATAAATTATAGGCTATTTTAAACTTAGCAGTTTTTATCTATGACAACGGTCTCTCTCATTTTATCCAAGGACTAGTCATTAAAGTCAAAGTAAGCATTAGATGTCCATTTCTATCAGAAGGAGACAAAATGCTGACAAAAATCTGGAGGATGTCATTTTTACTACTGTATAAGAAAATGATATAGGACCTTTCCCCATAACCTAGGAAAGCACCTTATGCAATTTCAGGCAAGTTGCAGGGACTCTCTGGGTGTGGGTGTGATCGATCTGATTTTTCTATAGGAACTTATGAGTGCAAATATAGCCCAACATAAAGCATTCTGGAAAAGACCCAACAAACATGCCATCAAAACATGTAAAATCAATCTAAACTCCTGGTGACTACATGGACACATCCACCATGTTTTGACAACACTACTGAAGTAGTTTGGCATTCTTTACCTCTGGGGTGTGTTTTTTTTCCCCTCCAATCTTGTTTGCCTAGGTTTCCTGAGATCAGAGCAGCCAGCATTAACTAGGTCTGCAACCACACTAAACTATATGGTAAATTGCTACGGGTTTTGCTTTTAATATATGACCTAGAGATACCCTAAAATAAGTCAAAATATTGAAAACAGCAATCCAAGCATTAGTTTACTCCATCTTTTAACAAGACCATCAAGACTACTTTGTTTTTTAACACATACAAGGCCTGTATTAATAAATTAATAAATTCTATTCTCAATACAGCACAATCCTGCCTTCTCAGGCAAATACAAAGTTTGTCCCTAAATGGAAGAACTGAGTGGCTTATTTTTTTTTTTAAAGATGTCCTCCCCCCCCCCCAAAAAAATAATCTCTCAGTTAGTGGCATCAAAGCCTTCCTCATGTTTGCCTCAAGGGTCACCAACAACAACAAAAAAAACCCAGCCAGTCGCTACTTCAAAGCAGGGCTTCCTCCCCAATTCCTTCTCGCTTTGTGCCTATGCGGCGACATCTCCCGGGAGCCGCGCTGATGCTCCCTCCGCTCCTCGCGTGCAGAGCCGCCGCTTGTTGTCTCCCGGTCCCCCCCTCCAAAGCAAGGCACAGCGCGGCACCCGCCGGCGCCCTGCCCCGCTCCCCCCGCAGCGTACTTTGCAGCGTCCGCCCGAGCCCCTAACCTCGTCCCCAAGACCCTCAACGGTCCTCCTCGACGGTTTCCACTGAGGCGAGATCTGAGTTCAACGGAGGCCTCGAGCTCCTCGCGTCTCCCGGCGCAAAAGCCGAGCTAGCCTCTCACCGGCCTCGCTGCACCCCTGCGCAGCTGCGCCCGAAGCCCCCTCGGGAGCGACTCGATGCCCGGCCCCGACTTACCCCGGGTTCGAGCGGCGACTCACTGCCTGGGCCTCTCCGCGATGGGCAGCCCCCTCCTCCTGTCCCGATTTGCGGCCTCCTTCTCTTTCTCGGCAATCGCTCCCACCGGAAACCCAGCTCTCTCCGCCAATCACCGGCCAGCGTGACGTCAATGAGCCTCGTTCTCACTTGCCGAACCGTCCCCCTGGCAACCTTAAAGGGGACGCGCCACGTTCCGTCCGGCTCTCCTTCCCCCGCTATACAGTAACAGAAGCCAGAGCGAGAAGGAGATGAGGGGGTGGGGAAGGAAAGCCGCTGGGCGCAATTGCTGGCTTTTCCTTTAATTCCCGCTGACGTCGGACTGCGGGTTGAAACGGCACCGTCGCCCTCCCCTTTCCCTGAGCGTGGAGCACGAGGGTGGGGGAGATATGCCTTAGGAAGGGAGACCGAAGCGGGGATACGCTGGCGGAGCGTCGCTTTCACTCTTGCAGCAGTTGCAGTAAACTGTGCATCAGTGTAAACAATGGCATAAAAGCAGCTGCCCATTGCTTGCTGGCAATTTCTTGCGGCGAAAGCGAGAGGGTTTATCTCGAAATGTAAATTGCATTTCTAAACATTGAGGTCACCCTATCCAACTTAGCGGCACTCGCCTTTGGACCTGGCAGAAAGAAATAGACTCGTGCATTGTGATTTCTCAGACTCCCGGTAGCTAGTATATATTGATAGTATTTTGATGTGATATAGTGTCATACTAACCTGGTAGCAAACAAATACATAATTGTCAAGAAGTATCTTGTGACGCTGATGTTTACCAAGCAGCAGCATAATAGAAACAGAAGTCCAGCCCATTTTAAATGCTGTGTAATTTAGCCTTTTTAAATTGCATTTCTATTTTGCAAGAACGGATACTTCAAAATACATCGGCTTGCCTCCAGCAAAAAAGAGCCACATCCAGGAGAATTTTGAGAAACATATCCACAGCTTTTGAACCCTTTGCATTTATTATGTCTACGAGAATACTCCATCCACGTCCAAGGCCCTGTAAAATTTCGTATAAACTCCCAGCAGCCCCGATGGTGGTGATGATTAGAAAAGGTTTCGGAGTAGCAGTTCCGCAACAACTGACAGTTTGCCTAACTCAGTGATGGCGTACCTTTTAGAGACTGAGCGCCCAAAAACTGGCCCCGCCTCTGCTCCACCCCCTGCCCACAGGGCCACTCACCACCTCCAGGGCCCACCGCAGATCACCCAGGCAGCCCAGCAGCACCATGACACCCTCTGCTCAGGCCCCACAGCATTAACTGCGCGATGGGGTATGAGGGTAGAGTCTTGTCTATGCTGCCTGGTTGCCATGTCCTTGGCTACGCTGCTCCGTGTGGGCCACGCTGGGGGGGGGGTGACTCTCCTCCAGGGGGCTGCTGGTGAGGAGGGGGTCGCAGGGGGAGACAACGCCCGTGCCATAAGTTCGCCACCAATGCTCTAGCTATTCCTAGGCTTTGCTTTTTCATATTTTTGGTATATCTCTAAATCTTTATAACTTGATATTTCCAACTGTGTTGGCCAAGCTGTGTGAAACTATCCATTATATTTAGTTTTATATTGAAGGAATCATGATTAAATGAGGTTTTGCCATTATATAAAAGCACATATTGCTGTGTTTCCCATTTCATACTTTTAAAGTTCATCTCTACTACAAAGTTAAAATTTGTTGCTTAAGATTTGAGCACTCTTGTATTTAGGTTTATTATACATACATAAAATCCCGAGAGTCTCTGTGCACTTTTAATTTTTAGGAACTTCTATATAATTGAATAGGGATGGAATTTTTAACTAAGTTTTTTTCATGAATCATTTATTTCAATTTCTTTATTTTTGAGGTCATAAAATCATAATAAAAAAGAGTTACTATGAACAAAAGGTAGTTTGTGCTCTCCAGTTAACTGAAGTCAGAATCAGCTATCAGAAGAAAATTTAAATCAGGGGCCTTCAAACTTGGCCTTTTTATGACTTGTGGACTTCAACTCCCAGAATTCCTCAGCCAGGCACACTGGGAGTTGAAGTCCACAAGTCATAAAAGGGCCAAGTTTGAAGACCCCTGATGTAAATCTTAGAAGCATCCCAAAGAAATTCAACTACAAGAGCAAGCAAGGGTGTTCAACCTTGGCAACTTTAAGACTGTGGACTTCAACTCCCAGAATTTCCCAGCCAATATGAATCCTCAAAACAAAATTATATTAGCACAGGTACATGACTCAGGTCCATCAAATATTGTTAGAAGACTATGATGCAATATTAATTGTCTGCTATCATTTTAAAGGTGAGGTTGAAAATAACTGCTTGGTAGATCATTGTTTAGTGATGAAAGAACATCAGCAGGTTAATTGTCATAACTGCTGTATTTGAGCAACACAGGAACCACATAGAGTTTGAGAACATGAAAGAGATTCTCCTGAAGGGAACATCTGCTATGGTCTAGAAAAATTACACAAAATTAGTTCATTCTTTTGTGGAAGAACTATTGTGAATGATGTAGCGTATTTGGACATTCTGCAGAATTTATTCTTGAATAGAGGCAATCAGAACTTATCAAGAGGACTCTTTCAGCAACATGTGGCACTTTTCCACTTTGCCCACAGTGTTCAAGAATATTTAAATGAGGTTTTCCCCAATAGATGGAGTGAGAAAGCCTGCATCCAGATGATGGTTATATAGAAAGTTCACACTCCTACAAATAAAACATATTAAATTCTTCTTCTCTTGCATATTACATATTACTTAATATATATATATAGAAATAAATATATTAAAAATAAAACTGCACTAGATACCCCTTTTTAATATTTGGAATGGTTTTATTGTCTTTTTTGCCTTTTTTCTTTTGGGACTTTAATTCTTTAATTAGTTTAATTCAAAATCAGAGTCTTACCTTACTTTTAGATTGGATTCATATATTACAGTAAAACATTTGTTTAAGTATAATTTTCTGAATAAACTAGTTTTCATAGTACACCTTTAAAAATTGAGTTATAAACAAGTGTCTTGATTTTTAAAAAAATCCACTAAATTTGTACAGTACATTTGAGCAGGTAATGTTGAATAAATAATTTGCTGGCACGGAGTTTTCCATTTACATTCTATTAGTATTGGTTGTCTAGATTGTTCTGGAAAGTGTTGTATTTCATTTGTCAAAAATGATTATTTGGCACTGTATGCATTAACTTTTCAAGTCATTTTGACTTCAAAGAAAGAGACGCTTCTAAATGGAAATTAATGCCAGTTTTAAAGTTTGACAATAAGGATGACTATCATGCTCTGATCCCTTTTCTTCATATGATTTTGAGGTAGTTTATTAGCCATAATTTGTTAAATAAACCACAATTGCCTGGAGTCCATAATACACTGTGGTGCTAAATGTACTTCACAAATGCTGTGGTTGGGTTCGCACAATGCATTAAGCTACAATCCTATCATATTATAGCACAATACAATGCAATGTGTGAAAGTCACTTTAAGGCTCCTGTTTAATCCTCTCAATAGAACTTCAAATCAGTTGCTGCACATTATTAGGGCAATCTTAATCATGTCATCTTGGAAGCAAGACTATTTACATATACCATGAAGCTTACAATCCAATAAATGAAGTTGTCTCATTTTTCCGGTTACTAGGCTGAGCTTTCACTAGATCAGGGCTTTTCAACCTTTTCAGAGATTGTACCACTTTTAGGATATGGCAATATTTGAGTATCACCAGTCGCCTAGCAGGTGGGCGTGGACTACTCAGCACCACTCACTGGATACAGTTGACTCAAGACAGCTGGATAAGAACGGAACAGGTTGCACCAGCTAACTCGATGGGACAATTCGGTGCCCCACCAATTCCTCGCCTCTTCAAACTTCTAACAGCCAAGCACATGAGTGCGTGCTTACACACAATGCATTCCAGGTTTGGGGACTTTTATCCACAGAGGAAGGGGAGGGCCTTCTCCCCAAGCCCAGGCATGATTGGCAATTTGCTAGCTCAGAATGGATACCAGTCTCCAAGCGTGGAATGTCTGTGTGTGTGTGTGTATAGTAAGGTGACCAACTTTTTTACAATGAAAAGGAGGACACAAATAAATTGAAGAAAAAATATTGTAAATAAAAGAAACATTTTATTCATTGCAACAATAATACAGAATACACTATAATATGATAAATGTATAATAAAAAACATTTATAACAATATTTTATGTTGTAATTATGCTTACATGCCGCGCCCGCAGCCGCCCCACCAGCACTGCTGCCCTGCAGTGTAGAGTGGGCCCTGTGGCTCCCAAAGCACCAGCTGTGATGGCTCCGGCCCCAGGGGGCAGTCCGTCATCAACATACCCCGCCTGTAGCCACCCCGCCAGCACCACCGCCCACCTGGCCACCGCCGCCCCTCACACCCCCGCCCGCAGCAGCCCCGCTGCCCCTGCTTCTTGCGCCCGCAGCCATTATTGCCCTAGCAGGGCTGAAGATCAAGAGAAAATTACCATGGCATCGCTGTTCCAGTCTCCTCCAGATATCTTTGGGACTAACTAGGAGATGGTGTAGTTGGATAGCAGGGAGGGGTACAAAGTTCCTACCAATTCGCCTTCACAGCAGACAACTTACATGTGCAAAGTTTGCCAGCTTGGTGTTTTGGCGCGCTCAGCAGCAATTCCTATTGGTTTTCAAAAGCCAATAGGGGGAGTAGTACAGCTCATGCAAAAGTTGGAAAAAAACCATCAAAAAAAAGGTGCCGGAACACCGTTCTTAGTGTTCTATGAGAAAAAAAAAAGCCTTGCAGATTAGTCTTCAAATATCGAAAAGGAGGACATGTAGGAGGACACTTTTCGAGGGAGGACAGAACTTAAAAAAGGAGGACTGTCCTCCCTAAAGGAGGACAGTTGGTCACCTTAGTATAGCACACCAAAGTGATGTTATTTTCCCAATCCCAGACATCGTCGGTGTTTCCCTGTCTGGTGCCCCCTCCTGGCAAAGCAGGAGGTGGAGTACATTTGCAGGAAGCAGTTTCCTCCGAGTCCAACTTCTGTCTTGACAGATCTCTGGAGAGCAAAAGGAGGAGGCAGGGGAGCAGCGCTCCCAGGTCTTGCACCAGACAGGGTGGCCCTTCTCGAAAGGGAATTCCCATTTCCAATTGTGTGTGGTAAGGATCCTAAAACACAGCCAAAAAGAAAACATAGTTAAATCACTAATTCCAGCTCTTCACATATTTTCTGGAAAAACCACCTTTATTGATGTTAGGAAGGAAGAGCAAACCTTATTAAGGAACTCTTAACAGGAAGGAAATTGAAGACCCCAAAAGGTCTCATTCTTTCTAATCTGCCTTCCATTTGAGTCTTTAATTCTCATTATTTTATTATTATGTATTTAAGAAGAAGATCAAAGGCCTCCGTAGCTCAAGACACTCACCTTAAAATCAGAACCCAGAAAAATTTAGTTAATCCAAAATACAGCCCTATGAAGAAGGAAGATAATCTTTGGGCCCTGAGAGCATGCAGGTGTCAAATCAGAATATTAGTGGCACACCTGTCAGCAATTGGAAGTGCGTAAGTCCATGTATTTCCCTTTCCTGTCTCATAACTCAATCCATACATCCTTTAATTTTCAGACACATCTTTTTCTCATAAGCTCCTTAAACAACCAACAAGATATACTGTAATTAGCAGGAAAAATAAATCTAGCACTTCTGAATTCTTTCCCCAAGGGGGAAAGAAAAGTTTACAGCCCGCAGGTTGCTAGCAAACTCGTCAAAGAACATAGTTATTGCTGCTAAAGACAAGAATAAACAACAAATCAATTTTTCAGCTCTCTCCTATTACTACATCCTCTTACCTCCAGAATGTGGCCTGGGATTGCACAAGGGACTCGGCTAAAATCTGGTTGAGTAGTTTGCAGCCAGGGGTTCAGTACAGACCTTGCCAATGTGGATTTAATAGCCCAGGAAGGGATAGGAAAACCAGAGGAAAACTTTGCAATCAATAAACCATGGTGGACTACGCTTGTTTTGCCCTATTTTGATTCTCCTCCCCAGCAGAGCCCATCAATTTTAGAACTGCATGGTCACAAAGACAGAGGCCTTCAGCCTCCTAATTCCTGCTTAGAGGGGGATTTGCATTTCGGTGAGAGTCAGGCCATATGCCCCCAATCAAAGGAAAAACCCGAATCCAGTGGGCCAGAAGGTAGCCAGCCACCTAGCCCCTCCGGTTCATTCTCCTTGGCTTCTGTGCCCATATGCAGTCGCTGCTCCTCGCCATAACTGGGGCAGGACTTGCAATCACGTCTGCCCGCTTTGTCCTGCAAAGCGGTGCTCACTCAGCGCTCCTGCCTGCTGCCATGCCAGCAGCCCTGACTAAAGGCCATGTGCTCCAGCCTTGATCTGCCAAGGAAGGGGGCGGCAGCTTGTCAGGGGCGCTCAAAGGCTGCCCAATTTTACTCCGGAATTTCGGGGTTGGAAAGCAGAGGGGCCTCATTTGCAGGCATGGCGGTACCTGCTGAAAAGCCTCCTGCTTCTCCCCCCCCCCCCGCCGCTGCAGCTACTTTCTTCAGAGCCTTCCTGATCCTGATGGGCCTGCCAGCATGGCAGTGTGTGGGAGCACCGGGTGAGCCGCGCTTTGCAAGAAGCAGACAGACCTATGATTGTTTACTGTTTGAATGCTGTCTTCCTTTAGGGCTTATCTTGAATTTGCAACTGCAGATGTGAACACTGCCAATTTGTGTCCCTTGCCAATTTTCTTGACAAGATTTCAAATAGCCTGCTTCCTAGCGCTGAGAGAGAGTGACTGGCCCAAGGTTATCCAGTTGGCTTTGTGCCTAAGGCAGGACTAGAACTCACAGTCTCCCAGTTCTAGCTTGGTGCCTTAACTGCTACACCAAACTTGCTCTATATGCTGAACCTCTCCTATATTTCATGGAGCTTGGGCTGCATTCTCACAAATAACAGATGATTATTTGTGGAGAATTTTGGGAGTTGAAGTCCACACATCGTAAAGTTGCCAAGGTTGAGAAACACTGAGTACTTCATCATGAAATATAAATCTTATTCATAGAAAAACATCAGTGAGAATGCTAGGTTAGTGATTTTTCCTTCATGATTGAGTTTTCTGGTGCAGGGTCTTCCTTCCTGAACTGCATTGGCCAATCTCCTTTGTTGCTTCTTCAAAGTATGTATTAATTGCTCTCAAGACTTTCTATGTTTATTAAAAAATATATTATTTTAAGTTGTCTTTCATCTCCAGCTTCCCCCATTTCATCCTGCACATATATGTTCTGAAGTTATTTGTAATCTGAGCAAAGTAAATAAATAAAATATATGCTAATTTGAATAGCTGATACGGTACTGTAGAGGCAGAATTTGAGATTTAAGGTCAGGTTTTTTTGATTCTGATGGACACTTCTACTCTTCCATATCTGTTATAGTCATATAATATTCTGTTCCATATGAAGCAATTGTAGATAATGTCTTAGGTGCAAACCATAATTACTGTAACTTCCTTATATTTGCATGAACAGGAGCTACATGAGATTCTTTTTTCATTTCTAGTAACTATGAGTGCTCAATTGTCTGTAGTTGTTTTTCCACATGTCTATTTAAATTGAATAAAGAACCCTGTGGCAACTGATCTGACTTGCACATTGGAATTATGAAATTGTTGATTAGTTTTAGCTTAGCATATCTTGTAGATGCAATCGTTTTGTTGGTATTTTTATGTGTAAACTGAGCTAATTATAACTTAGAGTATGTTAAACCATTGCTTATACAATGTGTAAAAGCCAATGACTTCACAGTTTCCTTCTACACGAAGATGGACATTTCCTGTAATGATAAAGAGGATTCAGGAACTAAGGTGACTTTATTATTTGTTATTTAAAATCACCTTAAATGATTTTGTACATCAGACTTATTAATAAATAATAGCAACAAAATAACTATCATTATCCAGACTATGGATATTCATGTCAGATCAGGCATGCTTCCACATCTGGCAATTATATATCACAGTCAGGACTTGTGATATATTTGTTATCAGGTGAGGAAACCAGTTATTTTCTTGATTATTTTTGACTTAAATCCTTGCAGGAATAGCAATTATGACTAGCTTAGGATATGAGTATTTTATTGTTCTAAATCTCTTATTGTGTGGTGTTTTTAGCAATAGTTTTTCTAACGGGCTTCCCTACCTGAGGGTGTGAATTTATCTCATGCCTAATTCAGCACAAACCTTAATCCCTCCACTGAAGGGAGAGTGGTTTTTGTATTAGTCTCGCATATAAAGATGTCCAGTGATTTACTCATGAATAAATATGCCTTTTCTTATAACAGGTGATTCTTTGAAGTCCAGATAATGCCTGAAGTACATTGTTCAGAAGTAACCACTGATAAATATCACTTGCTATACACAACCAAGAGAGTGATAGCATCTTTCATTAAGTTTGTTGAAACATCCTGAAGTCTGTTAATTTGTTTCTGCAATTTATATATCCCCTCCAGTTTTTGTAAATTGCTTGTGGTCTGAACTTAGACCACTTAGATAAATGAATTAAGAGAATTAACCAGTTCTGTGGAAAGAGGTTTTTTTTGTGGATCGTTGTGATTTTGCATGCTGCCTGCATCCTGTGGATGGGGCTTTTCTTGTTTGCCTGGCCTGGTTTCTGGCATGCCATGAACCAATGCCTGTCCACCGACCAGGCATTGGGGACCCCTGAATTAACTGACCAACTGTTTTAAATCTTTGACTTATTGATTATATGCCACCAAATATCAACCACTTAGGGACTAAAATAAAACTAAAACAAATGAATGATCAGATGAAGAGACCCAAACTTATTGATAGCCTCACATTACAATGAACAAAGACATGCATTCAATTTTGCAGCTACTAAGATTTGATAGATTGTTAACCAATTAATAATAGTACCCAACTAAAAATATATTGGAAATCAGAACCCACCTAAATCCCAAAGACAGAAAACATTTTCTTTGGAAATACTGCACAATCAGATCTTCCCTAAAGGAGCAATAAAAAATCTCAAGAGAAACCCAGACCCAGAAAATAGCTTTTACAAAACTTCAAAGGCACAAGGGGGTATAAGGGTTGGACCAACCTCCACGCAAAGTCAACTAGCTAGTCCAGAACCCATTGCTGAGTCACTATTCTGTCTGGCTTCTGAAATAAAATCCACTTTCTGGCAGCTTGCTTCACTTAGTGTCTATTTTTCATCCGTGCTAAAGGCTTATTCCCAGCTGGAGAAACAAACCGTAGAGATTTTCTTCCAACAGATTGTTGGCCAAGCAGGCCAACTTGGTAGGAAGACAGCCAGAGAAATTATTCCAACCTGGGAAAGAGGCCCCTTGTCAGTCATCAGGACTGCTGATTTACCACCAGCTTATGAAGTACTAAGAGCTGAGGACCTGGCAGTACAAGGAAACAACAGCCAGACTTAATAGCTGGCCATCAACATCCCAATCAACAACTAAAAAGCCACACATAACCAGGCACCACATAAATACCACGCATAGAATAGCCCAAAGCAGACATTCTGGTAGAGAGAAGTTCCCTGAGGATGGGCTCCAGCACGAGTCCCAAAGCTCGGAAGAGCTTAAACCTCTGGTCCTGGTGACCAAGTCAGATTGGATCCTGCAACTAAAATAAGTACATAAATAATTGCATAGGTAAGGTGTTTCTCTGTATGCTTCTTTGAGTAGGAGCGCTTGAGTTAAATGTCAAAATGCATAGGACTGCAATGTTGAGTTGCAAGTAATGTTTAATCCATTATTTTAGAGCAATCATTGTACTGATGTCAAGAGTAGGTTCGGCCCAAAGCTTAATGGAGTAAAGAGCTGTATATCCGCAATATCGTCCCAATCATGACGTGCGGCTGGAACAGGAAACTGCTCCGTTTTGTACATCAGGCTTCAGCTAGGAGATCGAGTCCGAAAGCCCGGCTGCCACCTCAGCCCTTCCGGCCCACCTGCCGCCCACTCTTGTCACGGC
This sequence comes from Crotalus tigris, assembly GCF_016545835.1. Classification (NCBI taxonomy): domain Eukaryota; kingdom Metazoa; phylum Chordata; class Lepidosauria; order Squamata; family Viperidae; genus Crotalus; species Crotalus tigris. The sequence continues at coordinate 3,149,161 of NW_024100507.1, forward strand.
TCCAGTCTGATGCAACCATAACACAACCACGTGGCCACTGTCAGCTGTTTCCACCTCCTTGTCCAACCACCTCCGGCCCTGTTGGCGTCATGGGCGGGGCTTGGGGGCTTTGCCTCCTGAGTGCGATCGAAAGCTTGAACCCGGTTGGCGGCGGCGGGGCCGAGGTGGCGAGTTCGAAACAGCGTTGCCCAATAGCGAAGCGCGGGGACCGGCCGTGATTTGGTGACTTGTTTCTTCTGTTGCGATCCGGCGCCGGGAGCGGTGACAGCGGGCGGGAGGAGGGCTGGTGGGAGTTCCAGAGCTCCGCTGACCGGGTGAAATCGAGGCCGAGGATTCAGTGCTGTCGCTGCTTATGGAGGCCGCCGCCGCCGGCGGGGAAGGGGAGCGAGAGGCCCTGACCTGCTTTTCCTATAACCAGGATTGCACGTACGTAAATGGGGATGGGACCGAGCGGGGCCAAGTCCTTTGCTGTCGAGAGGGAGGGAGGGAGGGAGGAGGAGGAGGACTCGAATGAGATGGGGAACGGATAGGGATGCGTGATGGAAGGGAAGAAATGGTATGAAGCAAGCAACTTGCCTGGGAAATGGGGGGTTTAGAAAAGGCACTCATTTAGTCATTTGCCGGCTGTTTTTAGATCTACCTATAAAGATCCCGAGGATGTTTGATCGGTTATTTGTTTAGCTTTCAATTTGTCCTGTCTGTCAGTAAATGGGGATGGAGTAAAAAAAACAAAAAAAACAGCCTGTTGCAAATAGAGCTATTCAAGACGGAGCTTTAAGTGGTCGCTGGTGAGATACTTAAATTCAGAAGGTGTGGATTCTCCCTGCATGGCTGTTGTTTTCCTTTCTCACCCCTTTTTAAAAAATGTGGTATTGAGGTGATCTTAATGAACCTCGAAATTGATTCGGTTTTCGTGGTTCCTTTTTAGGTTCGCCTCCCACCAGCTTGTGAATATATTTGAACTTTCAAAAATTTGAAGCCAGAGGCTAAATGTTTCTCCTACCAGCTTTGTTGCACTGATGATGTTTCTGGCTGCTGATTTTTATTTCTTTTCTATCATCCCATGATCCAAAAGTATCAAGGAAAATCTTGTTTATAATTGGAAAAGAATTTATAATTTATTTATAAAATAAAGAATTTAAAATCTATTTATAATTTAAAAAAGAAATGTGTTTTGTGCTCTGCATCTGTGTTAACTTACATAGGTTAAACTTTTTTTAAGGGCTAGCTGGAAAGATGCCTGTAAAAAAGGAAGTATGTCTTCCTGTATGAAGGAGCTTTAAAATAAAAGAAAACAAGAGATTTTCCTAATATCAAATCTCTAGTGTTTCTGTTGCTAATCTTGTAGAGCAGTAGTTCTAGACTGTGGTCTAAGATCCAGGGATGGGGGTCACGATGTCATCACAGGGGGTCCACAAAGGCTTGAAGAAATGTTATGATTTAAATCTTCACGTTTTGTGGGTCTGTGGCCATGGTCTATGGCCACAAAAGGTATTTAAAAGGGGGTCCATGATGAAGAAAAAGTTGAAAACCACTGTTATAGAGCAATATCACAGAATATCTTGCCTTTTTTCCTCCTTGCAGTTGCATAATATTGCCTATAGAATAGTGTAATAGGTATGTAAGTAGTCATATCCTTTTTACTAACTTTGGAAACAAGTTGTGGGAAGCTGTAATTGACCTATCCATCTTTCTGTAGCATAAGGTATTAGTAAAAGATAGTGATGACTGTTTTGTATACTTTGTATACTGTGACGAACAAAAATATATAAAGTTTTGAGGATATGATATTACTTTTCATGTGCTAAAATTAGAACTGGCATAATTTTAAATTGATATGATTCATACATTCTTCCAAACAAAGATTTGGCATAGTATTTTTTTTTTTTTGCTCAATTTATATGGTTATTCATTTGCCGTGTGAGAAGCTTTTTTCCCTCAGGTGTAACCACAACTGGTTAAATTAAAACCAGCTTTAAATCCTCATGGCGGTAGAAAGGAAATTGATTGTAATATAAATGAGCATTGTTGAAGTATGAAACTTGCAGGATATGGAGCAATTCGTAGTAGGTTCTGTGAATTTAGACATTTTTAAAAATATGGAGAAAGATGTAGACTAGTCTGGCTTTAAGTAATAGTGGTAGAAATGAAGCATCTAAACCACAGAAAGAAAAGTCAACAGGAAATATCTTATTTTGGTAAAGTACAAGAAAAGAAGGGAATATATTGAGTAGATTCAACACTAACAAAAAGTAGACATGTTCATAATATTTGATATTTTTGGTCTTTCCAAAGCTTCAATTTGTTCTATTTGTGTATTAGTTTAAGACAGAGGTCCCCAACCCCCAGTGTGTGGACCCGCACCAGTCCATGGCATGCCAGAAACCGGGACGCGCAAATAAGCAAAGCCCTATCTGCGGGATGCAAGCAGCATACGAAACCACGCCATCTTCAATCCGTGGAAAAAATTCTCTCCACAGAATCAGTCCCTGGTGCCCAAAAGGTTAGGGGCTGCTGGTTTAAAATATATAACACCTTCTGGGTTAATATGCTAGAATGATCAGGACATGAGTAATTCTCAACTTACAACCATTCATTTAGTGGCCATTCGAATTTACAACAGCACTGAAAAGAAGTGACTTATGACCATTTTTCATACTTACATCTTTGCAGAATCTGTCATATTTATGATGGTTGCAATGTCCTGGGGTCATGTGATCACCTTTTGCGATCTTCTGACAAACAAAGTCACTGGGGAACTGGATCCACTTAACAATCGTGCTACTAACTTAGCAACTGCAATGATTCACTTAACAACTGTGGCCAGAAAGGTCTTAAAATGAAGCAAAACTCACAACAGAAATTTTGGTCTCAATTGTCGTAAGTCGAGGACTACTTATTATTTTTTCATATTTTTAAAATTGGATATAAGAAATCCGAGCTCCTTAACATCACTCCCTTAGATATTTTGTCAATGGTAGAGTTTATTTTTGTAGCAATTCTGATTTCTGATTAATAAATTAATACTCAAAACAATATGAATTTTGAATTAGAAATTGGGATATATATTTATTTGTTTATACAAAATGAGCAAAAGAACAAGAAAGAAAAAGATATTGCCTTGCTGAGCAGATTCTTTTCTAGCTTGTGGTGTCTAAAGAGTCAGAAGTAGTAAAGTATAGATCAACTGGTTATTTTATGTTTCTTCCCAGTTGCCTGTGAATCTGGAGGTTCTTCACAAGGAATCATGGGTGATTTTGGAAACTGCATAAGACCGAGACACACCAATAGCCAGTACTGTTAACTTGTGTGAGAGAAAAAAAAAAATCCTTAGCTTTATCTAACAGATTTAACAGAATAACAGAATTGGAAGGGACCTTGGAGGTCTTTTGATTCAACCTCCTGCTTAGGCAGGAAACCCTATACCATTTGAGACAAGTGATTGCCCAATCTCTTAAAAACCTCCAGTGATGGAGTATTTACAACTTCTGGAAGCAAGTCGTTTCACTGGTTAATTGTTCTGTCAGATAATTTCTCCTTATTTCTAGGTTGGTTCTCTCCTTGATTAATTTCCATCAATTTTTTTTTTGTTTTGTTTCCCATCCAGGTCCTTTGGAGAATAGATTGTAACCCTCTTCTTTGTGGCAGCCCCTCAAATATTGAAACACTGCTATCATGTCAGGAGATGCTAAGTTTGAATCTAGAATCTTGGCATGAAAGCTATGTGTTCTTTATTTGATCTGTAGCCCAGTTCCTTTTCCTAGAGTTCAGTAAAACATAGCTAATAAAATACTATTCAGGTAATACCTTAGTGCAGGACTTCTCAACCTTTTCACCCATTGTACCACTTTTAGGATATGGCAACATCTAAATACCACCAGTCGCCTAGCAAGGTGTCAAAAACTTGATGACCCCCCCCAAAAGGGAAAAAAGTGATAAAGTACAGGTAGTTCTCAACTTACAACAGTGCACTTAGTGACTGTTCGAAGTTACAATGGCACTGAAAAAAGTGCCCCCCAAGCCACAGCCGAGCAAGAGACCTGCCTGCCTATCCAGCCACGCTCTTCCTTCTGTCCAAGGTTTTCGTTGTTGTGAGCATTTCTGTTGAGGATTAGCAGCGGGGGTGGGGTGGGGGGGTGTTTGGTTTTTATTCCCGTCTGCTGGCTGGTTGCAGCAGATTTTGGTCACTTCACATGACCCTGGGACACTGTGACTGTCATAAATATGAATCAGTTGCCAAGCATCTGAATGTAAATCACAAGACCCTGGAGATGCTGCAACATTCCAGCTGATCGGCGCTTCTTCTGGGTTCAGCAGAAGTGCCAGGATCAGTACTGCTTTCCAGCTGATTGGTGCTTCTTCAGGGCTCAGCAGAAGTGCCAGGATCAGCACTGAGCTCCAACTGGAGCCTGGCGCTGAACCTAGCTTTTCCACTGAGCCCTGACAGCCCCGAAGCACTGATCAGCTGGAAAGCGGCACAGATCCTGGTGCTTCCGCTGAGCCCTGACAGCCCTGCAGCTCCAGTCATCTCTTGCTCAGGCTTGTGCAGTGCCGCCACCGGTTCAGCTCATTCCCCTCCCCCGCTACCAGTTTTCTAGGATGGTCGCGTACTACCTGCCAGGTACCAATGTACCACAGGTGGTACCCATACCACTGGTTGAAAAGCCCTGCCTTAGTGAGAGTCTTGGCTTCTAAAGAAAATCAGCTTGTGTTGCAGTGCTAGGTCCTCCTCTTCCAGGTGCTGGGAGTTTTCCTTCAGCCATCTCTAAAATAATTATGATCTTCCCTGTATTTTCAGCCTATGTCAGTTGGGTAGGGCAAAGACATAAGTTAGTAACCATGTTACTAACTTAACTGCAGTGATTCACTTAACAACTGTGGCAAGAAATGTCATAAAATGGAGCAAAACTCACTTAACTCTCCCACTTAGCAACATAAATTGTGGGTCATAAGTCGAGAATTACCTGTATTTGTGTGAGCTGCTATTTAGAGTAAAATTTAGAGGAATATTTTGCAGTGCATCCTGATTACCATGTTAGAAAGATAGTGGAAGTTAATTTGAAGAAAGCCAACAAATTATTTTCAAGGGGAAGAGGCCAAGCTGGAATATTTCCCTTGACATGTTGGTTTTCATGGATAAAAGTTGCTCTGGAATTGGTAATGAATTCAGATCCAGACTAGTAACTAACTTTTATCTGAAACTAAAACGACATATTTAAGAAAGGGTTATTTATAAATTTCGTAGAATTTTGTTCTCTCCTAATTGCTTTCTAAAAAAACACCTGGCTTTTAATAGGTTTGTGAACTGATGAAAAACTTGAAGTCTGGTTGAGCTCATCTATTTTAGACCTGATGTGTGAGTTGCTCAGTTTAGTTTTAAAGCTGCTGCTGCTTATATATTTCTTAGTACAATCACTGTTGTCATTGAGAGCCTTCCACTTTAGACTCTCCTGGAGCTGTATCTAGTGGAATGTATTTGTCAGTCTTAGGCCATTGCAGTGTTTAATTTTCTCTTGCATCACATTTCCTGCTTTACAGGTTTGTGACTATTGTTTTATATCCGGTTCATGTCTGGAAGTCAGGTAATTTGCAAATTGTTCTAAATAATAACATTCAGATCCCTGCCTTCTTTACCTATTTTGCACTTTATAATATGATACTTTGCTATACTATATGTTAATCCAGCAACCGCCCCTTGGTTGAAACTGTATTTTACAGCTGTGGTCTTTATATGTTAGCTTATCTATTAAAGAGCTAATATTATGGTTGTTAGTGTGGGATATTGTGGTGAATCAAGATAGGGAAATTGAATTTGTATAAACTACACCATATAAGTGCAGTGTATTTAATTCTTTTAAATAACAATAGCAACTTCTTAGCTGTGTAACAAAACCCAAAATACAGTAGCCTTTTGCAGAAAAACAGAATCCTGTGACAGCATAAACTTTCTTGGCCTAGATCTGATGTTTAGCAGAGATAAGTTATATCCCAATTTGGGAAATTTGTATTTCATGCAAGGGATCAGAATATGAAAACTTATACTATTACAGTTTGCTGTTCTTGAGGATATCACAGCTTGCTTTGTTGACAAGCAACAGGGAGAAAGCATAACTATTTAATTCGTTTTTTGCATCTGTCTTTACACAAAGGGAAAAAGGGAAAAAACAGACCAACCTATCAAAAATAGTGCCATAAAAAACAAAATAGAAACACAAGTTAAGGTAGGCAAGAAAATGGTAAGTGAGCACCTGTCCAGCCTAGATGAGTTCAAATCGCCAGGACCAGATGGATTACACCCCAAGGTTCTCAAGGAACTGGCAGATGTGATATTGGAACCACTGAACTATATTTTTCAAAGATCCTGGAACACAGGGGACTGGAAAAGAGCTGATGTAGTTCCCATCCTCAAAAAAGGAAAAAAAATGGATCCAGGAAATTACAGACCTATCAGCCTGACCTCAATACCTGGGAAGATCCTGGAAAAGATAATCAAACAACGAATCAACGAACACCTAGAGGCAAACAAAGTCATTACTAAAAGCCAACATGGGTTTGTCAAAAATAGATCATGCCAGACAAATCTTATTGCATTCTTTGACCAAGTGACAAAATTAGTGGATCAGAGGAATGCTGTAGACATAATTTACTTGGACTTCAGTAAGGCATTTGATAAAGTAGATCACAACCTACTACTTGATAACATAGAAAAATGTGGGGTAGACAGAATCACCACCAGATGGATCCGTAGCTGGCTGACCGGCCGTACTCAGCGAATGGTCCTCAATGGAACTGCATCTATATGGAGGGAAGTGTGTAGTGGGGTGCCCCAGGGCTCTGTTCTGGGCCCAGTACTCTTCAACATCTTCATCAACGATTTGGATGAAGGGATAGATGGGGAACTCATCAAATTTGCAGACGACACCAAGCTGGCAGGAATAGCCAACACTCCAGAAGACAGGCTTAAGATACAGAAGGATCTGGACAGACTTGAACACTGGGCACTAACTAACAAAATGAAATTCAATGGTGAAAAAAGCAAGGTTCTACATTTAGGCAAGAAAAACCAAATGCACAAGTACAGCATAGGTGGCACCATGCTCAATAGTAGTAACTGTGAGAGGGACCTCGGAGTCCTAGTAGACAATCACCTAAATATGAGCCAGCAGTGTGCTGCAGCTGCCAAAAAGGCCAACACAGTGCTAGACTGCATTAACAGAGGGATAGAATCAAGATGACGTGAAGTATTAATACCACTCTTCAATGCCTTGGTAAGGCCACACTTGGAATACTGCATCCAGTTTTGGTCACCACGATGTAAAAAAGATGTTGAGACTCTAGAAAGAGTACAGAGAAGAGCAACAAAGATGATTAGGGGACTGGAGGCTAAAACATATAAGGAACGGTTGCTAGAATTGGGTATGTCTAGTTTAACGAAGAGAAGGACAAGGGGGGACATGATAGCAGTATTCCAATATCTCAGGGGCTGCCATAAAGAAGAGGGAATTAAGCTATTTTCCAAAGCACCTGAAGGCAGGACAAGAAGCAACGGGTGGAAACTAATCAAGGAGAGAAGCAACCTAGAACTAAGGAGAAACTTCCTGACAGTGAGAACAATTAATCAGTGGAACAGCCTGCCTCCAGAAGCAGTAAATGCTCCAACACTGGAAGTTTTTAAGAAGAGACTGGACAGCCATTTGTCCGAAATGGTGTAGGGTTTCCTGCCTGAGCAGGGGGTTGGACTAGATGACCTCCAAGGTCCCTTCCAACTTTGCTATTATTATTATTATTATGTTGCATTTTATGGTTGCAGTTGGATTCAAAATATTGTTTTAAGGCAAGATACCAATAAAAAAAATACTATTTCAATCACTATTATCTGTACACAGGTTTTTAGTACACATTCATTCTCATTCTCTCCCTCCCTCTCCAGAGAAATCTGGGAAAAACTGACAGCAATAGGGAGAATGGGATAACATTCCCCCCCCCCCCCAGGCTTCCTTGCTACCCCTCAGAGGGTCATGACATACAATTTCTGAACCCCTAATCTTTCACTAAGATATATTTTATTATTGCTCTTTGTTTCTGCCTTCCAATTACTATCTCATTCATTAGCTCTTAGTTTAAAAAAGGGTCTGTGAAGGCCAACATTATGAACAGACAAGGAAAAAACAGTGGAATGCTTGGATTTTTTTTCTTTGAGGATAGGATACGTTGTATAACAAAGCATATAGATGGCTGAAATTGGTACCAGACTCTGCTCCCATTCTGCTGGGAAAAGCTGACAGCACTAGCCAGGCAGAATAGAAACGAGACCCCTCGCATTTGTTACTCTTCAGAGGGTTATGGCATTCAGTTTGAAAATTGAAAATCGGTAGGATGCATGCATGTTATGTGCAAATGTATTTTCTTCCATTTTGTTTCAGAATATTCAATATAACTTGATTGATAGTATAATGATTAAAGTACCAGGCTAAAAACTGGGAGACCATGAGTTCTAGTCCTATCTTAGCCATGAAAGCAAACTGGGTGAGTTGGGCCAGTCATGCTCTCTCAGACCAACCACCTCACAGTGTTGTTATTGTGGGGAAAATAGGAGGAAGAAGGTACATTGGATGTGTTTGCTGCCTTGAGTTATTTGTAAAAATAAAGGTTGTATACAAATAAATAAAAATAACTGTTGTAGTCAAACTATCATGTGGTGGCTTTCTTTATAACTTACAGAAATGTATAGTATATAGGATTAAGGCCGTAGTCTACAGCTATAGTATAACCTGACACTAAAGTAAAACTACCAGATCACTGTATCATTTAACAGTGTATGTGAATCAAGCTTGTCTTTTCTAAAAGAAAAGTGAGATATGAATTATAGAAATGTTTTGTTCTATCAGCAGTTTGCTCGGTCCTAGCCTTTTTCAGGTAGTTGTGCTAATGAACTGGTTCTCTACTCCTGGTGCTAGCAGTAGGCATTCAACCTGAGAGGTTTCTGCAGGATTGAAGAAAAGTAGAATGAAACTGCTTTAGGATTCAAAATCCTTTCATTTCCCAGGAATATCCCAGAACTGGAGATCTTTCTCCATCTGAAGAATTTGTTGAGAGAGACAATATGGCAGAAGAAAAGGTGCCCAACACTTCTGTACCTCCTGCTCCAAATAGTGTAAGCTGTCAAGGTTTTGGTGGGCAGAGATTTGCCACTTTGCATCTCGATTTAGATTGCCACATTATTTTTCACCTTCAGTTTAATCAAAGCTTAAGGATTATTTGGCCATAGGTTGGACAACTTTCTTTGTAGCTAAGGGCTTTTAAAACATTTCTTTGTGATCGAAGAATCCATATGAAAATCATTCTTGATCTAAAATTTGAACAATTATCTATCCAATAACATTGCAATCAAATACTTAGCAAATGGTCTGAATATAGCAACTTTGCTAGGTATTGCCTGTTGCAGGCTGTCTGTAAATAACATATTTGCGTTTTAAATGGTGCTATTAGTGAGAATTATCCACATGCATTTTCACATTGGGCAGAAAAAAAAATTAATTATCACTAACTATATGGCATTCTCTCAGGATCTGTTAACATTCTGTGACTATTCAGCTGGATAACTGTTTAGATAACACTAAATTTTGAAAGCTAGATCTGAATATCTTGTCTATTCATTAGTCCTTCATTTAGGCTTACAGTATATTTGATGAAATCCTCTTGCATAAGATGATCAACCAAGGTAAATATATCTCCTGAATGTGAAACAATTTGTAGAGATTAGTTCTTTCTAGTTTCTGAGTCATATTTCACCAGCAATAAGGCCTAGCAAATGCTCCATGTTTTGAATTAGGAGGTTTTCAAATTCATTGAAATCTATAAGAGTTCAGTATTGTTTTTGAAGTTTCTTCAAATAAGCTATTCTGCTATTTGAAGTTATCAAAAGAGACCAGTTCTTTCAATGACATGGATTAAATATTTGTGTGACCCTTGAGGATGTAAGAATGTAATTCAAAGCTGTTTGTCTTTCCATACATGCTAGGAAGGTCCTAGTGGAGGGAGGGAGGGACAGGGGGGGGAGGAGAAAGAATATAATAGAATAGGAGTAGAATAGAATAGAATAGATAAACTTTCTAAAGCGTTTTGTATTTAGAAGTAGCTATTTAGATAAAATACAATAAATCCTATTAACAGCAAACAAGAGAAATAGTGTTAAATGTTGTTAAAGAAGCTTGATGGCAGTTGGTAATGGCAACAAGATCAAAAAATAGACTGGCAGCCTTTAGGAGATTAGTTGCATCAACTCTGATTATTGAATTGTCCTGCACTGAATATCAGATCTCAAGGATTTCTTGAGAGGATCTTTTCTGCTCAGCACAAAATCTTTATCCCATTTAGTTAGGTGAGAGTGGACAATATGCCTCAGCTTCAGAAGTAGCCTGATTAAGTAAACTGAAATAGCCGGATAAATCAGTTGGAGGAGGGAAGGCCTCATGAGCAGCCAATTAAAAAACATTAATGATAATATATTTCATTTTTGTTAACCTTTAATGCTGTTGTACTGTTCTGGTCTGGGATCATAATAATAAACACTGAGACTGTGAAATATTAATGACAAAATGGCATCACTTGGAAAGGGGAGATTTTCAGCCTTTTTTTTTTCATTTTTGGGGTTTTGATTTTTTTTAAATATAAAACATGCATTAGGACTATTTTACTAACTTCCCAAGAAAAAAATCATGAGGAAAATCTGGTAGTGTTTGATTATTTAGTGATCAACTTTGGTGGCAGAAATCGAGTCTCTTGCTAGGAAATTTGCTCAAAGCTTCCATCATCTTGCATTCATCCTTTACTACTTTTCTCCTTCCCTAGCTTTTATTTTGTCTCCCATTTTGTTGTTTTCAGTGTAGTTTCATGAAAAACAGTTTACCCTTTATTCTTTAAATATTTTAGTATTTCCATGTGCACTAATCATAACTGCTTTTTTAAAAAAAAATTTGATCCACTCGAAGCTAAAATGACTTTCCAAGGAGACTTTCATATCTCTTCAAAACAACTGGGACTAGCTTGAATTAGTGTGGCAACTATTTCTTTATATTATTTTTTCATATGATTCAGAGTGATATGCTTGTGGTTCTCTGTTAGTCTTCTACTATAGCTATTTCTGGAAAAATATCCAGCTATGTATGTTACTGCATGTAATTAGTGTCATTTTTCTCTTCTATAGTTCCTTGGCCATTGGAACCAAAACTGGATACAGACTTTTTTCTCTGAGTTCTGTGGAACAGCTGGATCAGGTCCATGAAAGCAGTAAGTCCGTTGTGTTTTGGCCGGACAAAATAATAGCTGGTGATGATTTTTATTCCGCATTATAACACATTAGTGTGCCCCAAACGAGCAATTTCATCTTGAAAGCTAGAAAGCAGATGGCATTTCTTGGCTGCAGCCTTACTTGTATTCAAATAGCCATGCAGCTGCAGCTGCATTAAAGGAACAGTTGCATGCTAAAGAAATCAAAACAGGGAAATTCTCTACTGTTTGATACCAGTATCAGTGTTGATTAAAAGCTTGTGAATCTTTTTGAGTTATCAACATTTCTACGTAAATATGACCATAAAACATGATCTGTTGTCCACATGTCCTAAAACTAGCTTAAAAAGGAGCCCAATTAAACAAATGAGTCAAAAACACTATGCTTGTTCATTTAATTATTCAGGAAAATAAAATTATTTTATATATGTTTTAAAAAAATACTGTTTGATGAGGAAAATTACTTATTGACAATGACATTTATCTAGACAGTGTTTCTCAACCTTGACAATTTTAAGGCATGTGGACTCTAACTCCCAGAATTCCACAGCCAGCAATGCTGGCTGTGGAATTCTGGGAGTTGAAGTCCACATGCCTTAAAATTGTCAAGGTTGAGAAACACTGATCTAGCACAAGGGTAGGCAACCTTGGCTCTTTTATGACTTGTAGACTCCAACTCTCAGAATTCCTGAGCCAGTCATGCTGAGGGGGAAGGGAGAGGTTTCCAAGCTGAGCCATGCTGGCTCAGGAATTCTAGGAGCTGAAGGCCACAAGTCATAAAAGAGCCAAGGTTGCCTACCCCTGATCTAGCATGACATTGCTAAGAATCAGAGAATGAAAGCTACAAAATAGCTTTCATGCAGGGTATGCAAGGTCATGCAGGATATAATCTGAGTCGGTTACCGGGCCAGAGATTAAGTCTTTCAAGATTTCGGACTTATGCTGGAGCCAATCCTTGGGGAACTTCTCTATGTAAATACTACTCACAGAACAGCCCAGTGCACACATCGAGAGATACATTTCTTGAGGAGAGCCAGAGTCTGAAAGCTTGGAAGACTAGATCTCTGGTCCCAGTGACTGACTCAGATTAGATCCTGCAACATTATCCTGGGACGCATACATTTGCCTTCATTAGAGGCAAGGTCATTGCTGCGAAAGCACAATTGAATTTATGAGAGCGGCATTATTGATGTCTGTTACATAGCAGCATAGAAATTAGAAGTTTCTGTTTAGATTTAACATGGTTTAGTGCTTTGTTCCCCTAAAAATTGTACAAGTAAATTATTATTATTAAACACAAGCTAGCTTAATATAAATTGTTTTTTTGAATTTCATTGAATTTCCTAACTATAATTAAGATTAATCGTAGCTTATCTAGGTTTGGTTGATATGGAATTGCAAGTTTGTTTATACAATGCAGAAACTGAAGCTTTAAAATTCTTGTGGCTATCCTGAGTGTATGAGTTGGGAGTAAGTCAAGGGCTGTTCTCCTACTTCATTGCATCCACGTCAGCTAAATATTATTTTAATGAGTGAGTTCATTGAATCTTACTCCAGCCATTTCAGAACTATTGTTTCTGTTAGCTGTTTCCATGCAACTACTCTTCTTTTTCATATTTGATTCTTACTAAGTTACACTCAAATAGATCTGACCAAAGGAATATTTCCCAAGGAATTCCACTTACAAAATTCAAAGTTGATGGATAACCCTGCTTCCCAAGATTTAGCTCTCCCAGAAATGCAGGAATGAGCAGAAACCATAAAGAAAATGCACCACTAAAATATACCTGATTGCGAACCAACACTGTGCACAGAAGAAAATAATTGACTAACCAAATGTTATAAACAATTTGAAAAGTAGGATTTAAATGTAATATATACAATTTAACGTCAAGTTTTCTTCTCTGAGTTTTATGCTTCGAATTATGTCATTGACTGAGCTTTAGGTTTGTTGGGGCAGCTCTCCCAGAAGCTGTTGGGTATTGTTAATCCTCAAAGTTAGTATCTGAGCTGTGATGACTAAATGGCAGCAAAGAGGTATAAATGCACTATGATTAATCTCATGCAGACATAGAAACTTTCATCTAGTCCTGGCAACTGGGCCAGAAAAGAAAGAGGAGAAAATGTAAATCTGGGACTAGAACGTCTCAGACCGAAGTAAACTACCATATCTGGTAAACTCTATACAACAATTAAATGGTAACAAAAACTACATAAAAGATTAAAACTTTGCTGCCATTTAATGGCTGCTCCCATTTGGGCAAATATGGTGGATTTGTCAGAGGTTATATCCAAAGGAATATAGTACTGTGCAGTGCAATCTTACATATGTGGTATGTTGAAAACACCCTATTGCAAGTATTTAAACTTAAACCAGAACACAGGTACACAATGTGCTAACATCTCTGAAAAGCCTAAAAATATGTATAGATAGTCCTCAACTTAATGACTACAACTGAGCCCAAAATTTCTCGGTAAGTGAGACAGTTGATAAGTGAGTTTTGTCCCATTTTATGACCTTTCTTGCGTGAACCACTGCAGTTATTAAGTTGTGGTTGTGAAATGAATCTGGCTTCCCCATTGACATTGCTTGTCAGAAATTTATAAAAGCTGATCACATGGAATTTATAAATTTATAAAAGCTGATCGAGGTACATGAAAAATTAAAAGAAAATAATGGTGAATAAATAGTTTTGACTTCAGGAAAGGAAGAGAGGGAATTTTAACCATTTTGTGTAAAGTCAAGCAGGAGAGCTTAATTTGTAGTTCAGCATAACCTGGTAGGTCAGGATATATTGAACTATATTCTTACTTTCAGGACACAACATACTATTCAAGGACAGAGTTCCAAGAATGTTTACATGTGACTCAGGCGGACAAAAGGGATAGCTCTGTGTTGCTACATTTCATGACAGAAGATAGTTGATTTTAAAGCTGGTTGAGAGCTCTTTAACATGAAATGCGTGCAAATACGGTGTATGCTGATAGAAAGTTAGACTTTTCGTTCTTTTAATTAAAGCTAATTTTATCTTTTTTTATCTTTATTGATTTTATTGTAACGTCTTTGCTATGAGCCGCCTAGTGTTTATAAAAGTTGGGCAGCAAGTTTAATAATAATAAATTTACTTAATTATTTAATATCTGTAACCTTTCTTCCTTGTCTCAGCTACATGGCTATGAGTATTTCTAAAGAAGGTGAATCTGCCATATATAAAGGCCATTCTAAATTTTAAAAAGCCTGGTTTTTAGTGTGCCTAAAAGCAATAATATTTTATTTATATATTTGTTTGTTTGCTTGTATCCTGCCTTTATTATTTTTACAAATAAGGTGGTGAAGATATCCAGCACACCTCCCCCCTACTCTTTTCCTCACAACAACAGCCCTGTGAGGTGGGTTGGGCTGAGAATGACTGTCCCAAAAGAAATACCAGCTATATTACAGAATATATAAAAGTGTTCCTTCTCTTCATAGAACATACATCAGATTTTGGGCTACCATACCTGGCTTGCAAAGATTCAGAAATTTTATCTTCTTGTTATCATGAATTGCTGATCCAGATTCTTACAGCTCAGAAATGGTAGCCCTACATTAGCATTATAATTTCTAGCCTCAAACTGATTTGCTTACCACTACCTCTGCTGGCATAACTACAAGGATTACATGAGAATTTCTCTTTCTTCTTGAGGTTAATTGTGGTTTTCTATGTCAAATCATAGCTCGTGTGTAAGCTACTTAATCATTGCAAAGTATAGGGATCATATGGCACCTATGCCGAAATGTCTGCTCTGGCTATCAGTTGCCTGTTGGGCACAATTTAAAATGCAAGTGTAGAGCTTTGCATTGAAACAGATTAGGGCCAGATTGTGGGTAGGACCACCTCGTCTGCTAGAAACCTGCCCCTTTACTAAGATGTTATGAAAAAGTCCTCCGAAGATGCTGCCACTGACTATTTGGTACTGCTCTAGTGTGGCCCCTAAACTGCAGAGCAGTTCCTTAAAGACTGTGTTTATTTCCACTCTCCCAGTGTTTAAGTAAATGGTTTTATATCTTTTGCAAAGTTTTAATTGATAATTTGGTTTTCGTGTTTATTGCCTTTTTGTTCCATTATTTTGCATCTATTATTGCAAGCTGCCTTGAGTTTGGAATAAAAAGATGGAAGGGAGATGAATTAATAATGGATAATCAATAATTAATAAGTAAATGGAATCAGTGTTTTGGCCCTTTCATCAATATTGGGATAGAAATGGTAGGATAGAAATCAAGCCAATAACCTTTTCCTTCCTTTTTGAAAACATGCTATCTCTATGACAATTTTTCACGCTTCCATTCAGATGAAATCCCAGATGTTTTCATTGTGGAGCGCCTCTTCTCCAGCAGTCTGGTGGTGGTGGTGAGTCGGGCGAAGCCGCAACAGATGAATGTCTATCATTTCAAGAAAGGGACAGAAATCTGCAACTACAGCTATTCTAGCAATATCCTTTCCATTCGGCTCAACCGTCAGGTAAAATCTAGAGGCTTTTTACTTGTCTGTATCACATTTACAACAGATAATAAACCAGTGTGAGAATCTAATCAATGTTGATGTACTCAACTCACCATGATTCAAACAATCCATGGCTTAACTGAAGTGTCACCCTATCTTATATTTCAGAGTGATGTAATCTTTAATTACTCATTACCATGGTGGCACAGTAGTTAGAATGCAGTATTGCAGGCTAATTCTGCCAACTGCCAGGAGTTTGATTCTGACCGACTCAAGATTGACTCAGCCTTCCATCCTTCCGAGGTCAGTAAAATGAGGACCCAGATTGTTGGGGGCAATAGGCTGACTCTGGAAACCGCTTAGAGAGGGCTGTAAAACGCTGTGAAGTGCTATTGCTATTGCTATCACATCTATTCCATATCAAAAAGCAAGCTTTAATCTTAGTTGAACTGCAGTCTTTCATATTTCTCTTAATTTTATGAAATGATCCATTTGCCTTCACAGTACATCTCCCTTCTAATATAGCCGCAGCATCTAATACGAAGAGTGAAGAACGTCATCTGTCAAGCATGGCTGCAAACTTAACATAAAGTGCTAAGGACGTTGTGTTGAAATGTTATTTTTGCAAATAATGAAAAGTGTAAGAGTATTTGTGTGGCTATTTTTCTTGATTGGACACATGAATGGAAACTTTTAGCATTTTAGAACAGAGGAATCCTTTTAAATTAAGCTGATGAAGCTTTTTAGTGCCAGGTCATTATTAGTCACATATGTTTGGCAAAATCAAATCTGGTTTCCAGTTGGCGAAAGGGTATGATAATTTATAAGCAGAATTTTTTAAAAATGGGAACGTGAATATGGGTTGGTCCTTTGAAACTAAGAGCCTGCTTTGCCTCAGGTTC
Source organism: Crotalus tigris (assembly GCF_016545835.1). NCBI lineage: Eukaryota > Metazoa > Chordata > Lepidosauria > Squamata > Viperidae > Crotalus > Crotalus tigris. Next base: position 3,165,836 of record NW_024100507.1, read on the forward strand.
TGATTCTCAACAAGAAGGTTCTAGGATTTTGGATGAACTGCTTTATGGTTTCTCCAGAAGCTTCTAATTTGTGGATGTATAAATAAATTATTTGAAGATTATGAATTTGTCATAATTCCGAACATGGAGGGTACTTAATTTTACCTTGCTTGTACACAGACTTTTGAAAATTGCCATTTTCTATCAGACTAATTTTATAAACCATCATTTAAAGAAGCTCCACCAGGATACTTTGGGATTTAAGCAGGGAATGAAGGTATTTCCCTTCCATATATTTTTTTTGAACATTGAGACTGCTGTTTGGTCATGAAGTCTTATCGAAAAAAATGTGTTTAATCCTTCGAAAACTCAAAACTTACAACTATCCATCACCAACTGTTTCTTAAGTTCACCACCATTGCAGCAACAAAGTATTTTATCATTGGATAGGCTAATTGGTTATTCCAAACACATTTTTCAATTATAATCATGGTCTGTTTCTTTAAATACATGAACTGGATTGTTATCCATGAAAACTTCTTCAGTAAGAGATTTCTTAATCTTTAAAGTGACAGAACACTTTGTTTTTGTTGTAAATACAGCTGTGGGAATTAAATTTCAAAAACTAACAATATGCTAGGTATGGTATATTTTTACTTGTCCTGACCTTTTCATGTAATGTGACGTATTGTATGATCTTGAGAGGGACACATGTGTGTCTGCTGTTTTTATGGTCAGGAAAAAAAAATCTACATTTTTGATTTGCCATGTAGCAACTAGCTTCCTTCTGCCATAACTGAATATCTACAATTTTCCAAGTTGTTCTTTATAATTGAACCATTTTAATCTCATTTAGTTATCCTTTTCTTTTTGTCTTTCTAATATCCTTTGTTTATGCCTGGTGGAAAATGCAAATGTCTCTTTTTCCATGGAATTTTTTTCTGTCATCCCAGTAGGAGTGCGGGAGACTGTGTCTAGACCAGTGTTTTTCAAACTTGGCAATTTTAAGATGTGTGGACTTTAACTCCCAGAATTCTGAACAATGTGCTTCTGGACTAATGGCTGCTTTCTTGTTGGCACTTGGAATTGAGTCACATCAGAGTCTAGAACTTAGGTTCAGACACATGGCCCATTACAAAACAGCATGCATGGTGTTAAGTCCTCATCTGAGAATCTAGTCTCAAAGTTGACATAGTGTTGGAATGTTATTTTGAATCCTCACACTCTTATAATCCTTCATTATAAGAAAAGGAGGGCAGGTACTAAAAACTATAGAGTATAAAGAGGAAAGGGAAAAATTCCAAAATGATGAATTTTGGATGTATCCCTTCTTCAGGGGCACTTTGTAATCTAGCTGAACCTGTTGTAAAACTTTCAATGTAATTTTAAAGTTATTTCATTGGCATATGATTTTACTCAGAGCTCAGTGATCAGCATATAAATGAATTCCTATCAATGCCATGTATATTTTTGGTCAGACCCCTTTTTTTTTAGGGATTTAGAAACAAAATGGGATATTAGGAGATATGGGGGAAAAGACAAGGAAATTTTAGTTTATTTTAGTTTAAATAAGTAGCCAGCTTCAGACAACAAGTGAGGATTTTTATATAGGCAGTACATTGTTCTTACAGAGAATTCTAGAAGTTGTAAAAGCATTGTTTTACAACTTTTACAAAACATTGCAAAATCCAAATTTACCACTAATAATGACACAGGCTTAGACTACACTCTCTTCTGCATGAATCATATTAGTGGAAAATCTCTGATTACTTTAGCATTATATATGAGGTACTGGAAAATATAGTGCTACATTATTTGGAAATAACATGTTTATTCATTGAAATAACATGGTTCAATCACTTGACAGTCCTTGTTTGGAATGCTGTATCTAGAAAAAAAAGGAGTTTGTTTTATAAAAAATAAATAAAGGATTTAAGTAGTGAATCCTATTTTTGCAATAATTTCAAATTTGGGTTTATGAACATAAAGTTCCTCTTAAAAACACTACATTTTCAGCAGCTTCAGGATGCCAAGCAAGTTGCTAGCGTGATTTCAGATGTTTTGTGTTCTTTGCCTCGCTAGATCCTGTAAATGGCTTTTGTATTTTCATTGAAAAGGCTAAAAGATCTAAATTGTTGTAACCAGATGGTCCCAACATGGTTATACCATTAGCAATTTATCAAATGTTGTTAGCAATTTTTGGCTCCTGTTTCTAATATGCATAGATGCTGGACAAGGAAGAAACCATGTTCCTATTTGCAGTATTATAATTTTTTTTTGTAATTATCTAGCTTTGTTTAGGTTAGTCAATAATTAGCTGATTTGGCTAATATATATCTTCACAGCACAGTAATATAGGCTCAGAAATAAGTCACAATGGGTTTAATGGAGTTGACCTCCAGGTAAATGCATATAGGATTGCAGGAGCTTCAGTAAATGCAGTTTTCCAAACAGATATTATGCATGGATCAGCATTATCTGGACAGCTAGTTATATGATACAATCAAGTAATTTCGGATCATGTGCGTCCACTGATTCATTTTCCCAGTGTGCTTTCCATTTCATAGTACAGAAACTACAGCAGCTACTATAAATGCCATAATCACCATTATATTTCTAAATGTTGAGCATATTATCCCAACATAAAGTAAAAAAAAGAAAAGAAAAATAAGATTGAAATTTCATGACATTTTAAAATAAGAGTGGGTACAAGGATATTGTGGCAAATCAAATCTGTTCACCATGCCAAGAATGCAAACAAAGTCAATTATATTCCATCCTTGGGGGTTTTCAAGCAAACATTAAACAGCCATTTGTCTGGGATGATCTGAGGATTCCTGCCTTGGGAAGTGGTTGCACTAGAAAACCTCCAAAATCCCTTTCAACCATAGGATTCTAGAAAATTCTGGAATCATCACCAGGAATTGAGCTTGATTTACTTGAGGTAAAACATTTTTGTAAAGATAACACTCCCGTGTCACAGAGAACTATAGGGGCTGATGTGTCAGATGCTATTTCTGAATTATATCTATCTCTCTTTTCAAATACCAAGTCTGGCATGTTACAGAGAACTGTTTGTGATCTTGTTTCTGCCTATCACTTCAGCAGTAGCTGAAGAAAAGACAATATAATTATGCAGTGCATATCAAAAGAGATAAAATTAGGAATCCTCCTATTTACTTCCTCGAAGGTAGTTTGAGTTGGCCTGTGACTGAACCCTTCTGGAATGCCCTAATGCAGGGGTGTCAAATTGCTGGCCCACCGGTTGGCTGCATCATGCGGAGGCTGCGCCCACCCCAGCTCCAGCAATGCAAAAAAAGTCGCAATGCATCACGACACCTCACATGACGCAGCGAGTTTGACACCCATGCCCTAATGGGATCTGGTAGCCGCTTGGGGTCTTTCTAAATGTCTAAATAACAAGAGTTTTGTTTTAATTTTTTTATCCTTGCAGAGACTCATTGTTTGCTTGGAAGAATCTATTTATATTCATAATATTAAAGACATGAAGCTTCTGAAAACAATCCTGAACACCCCTCCTAACACCACAGGTAAGGGAACAAGCATGAATTGCCAAAGGACTTTGTGAAAAGAAGAATCTTTCTGATCTTCTTCTCTTCATAGTGCCAGTAGAAAAATGTTCCTGCAGCTTTCTGCAATAGAAGTAGTTTGGTCTTGTTGTTGCCTCTAACTGTAGCTATAAGCAGATTAATTATTGTTTTGGCTGTTTTCTGTTCTAACTGTTGCATTATAGCTTTCTCAGAGTTATTGCAACATAACTATTTCAAGAAAACATATAATCAGCAAGATCTCTGCCCACTTCTGCTCCCTAAACCAATGCTCAACTTAGTCTCTATTGTTACAAATCTGTCCTGACTCCAGTGCAAGGCAGTGAAAACTCTGAAGAAGGTATGTGTCAATGGTAACCTCAGTAATTCTGAGGCAAGACGCTCTTTTGCTTTCCCCATGCAGTCCAGCTAGCAGCCATTTGCTATTGTATAATGTTGGCTATTACAGGTAGGACTCAACTTACGACCACCATTGAGCCCAAAATTTCTGTTGCTAAGTGAGACATTTGTTAAGTGAGTTTTGCCCCATTTTATGACTTTCTTGCCAGAGTTGTTAAGTGAATCACTGCAGTTGTGAAATTAATAACACAGTTGTTAAACAAATCTGGCTTCTGCACTGACTTTGTTCGTCAGAAGGTTGCAAAAGTTGATCATGTGATCTTGGAACATTGCAACCATCATAAATATGAATCAGTTGCCAAGCATCTGAATTCTGGTCACGTGACCCTAGGGATGCTGCAGTGGTCCTAAGTGTGAAAATGTTCATAAGTCACTTTGTTCAGTGCCATTGTAAGTTTGAATGGTCACTAAACAAACTGTTGTAAGTCAAGGACTACCTGTATTAGAAACTTTTCTAAGACTAAGGAACATCAATAATTTGCAAGTGCACCTATCATTGTAAATAATAGGAGGGTTGGCATGGACAAGCAGTTCTCCACTTAAGTAGGTTCCCCAAATAATTTTATTTTACCTGTTTGTTCATTTTTAATATCCCAAAAGTCAGACAAAATCTATACTATAGGGAAGGTTCCTGATATTCTGCTGATATATAGATACATGCACTTTCAAAAATAATGTGATTGTTTCTTCTATAATGTACAAGCTCTTTCACTTCATGGGAATATTGCAGTTTGAATGGTTGAGGACTTCTGAGGCAGCACCTTTATAGTTATCTGGGACTATCATATCTGGACTGCAAAAAATCCAGATGTTTATTAGATGACAATAGAACAATACAGGTAAAATATCTCTCTGACACCATCTAGTAATTGTCTGGATTTCTGGAGCCCAGATCTGGTTGTTTACTTTATCTTTACTTCTCCAATGCAAATACAGTAGCAAAATTAATAACTTCACATCTTTCTATTAATAACCAGGAACAAAGCATTTTGTAGGACATATTATTTCTATATAACATCATTTAGACCTTCACACAGGCTGTATCTATCTATCTATCTATCTATCTATCTATCTATCTATCTATCTATCTATCTATCTATCTATCTATCTATCTATCTATCTATCTATCATTATTTGATTATAGTTGTATGCCTAGTCTGCACTTTTCTGAATTTTGAAATGAAGCTGGGAATTCAGAAACAAATACTACATATATTTAAATAATTTAAACCTAAATATATGTACTTGTCCAATTTATAAAAATTACAGACTAATAAGGATGCAGGCCAAAATGAACTTATGTTTGAGAAAATGGGAGCCAAAATAAAACTGAACTTAATAGATTTTCCCAGCATAGCAACAGACTCTTTCACAATGGGAATTTTTTTCTTCCCGGGAGTATGGTCTCTGTCCTACAACAAAGTATGCTAATCAACAACAAAAAAGACAGTTTGGGAGCTTGGATTTTTCTGGATGAGGGATGAGAAACTATGGGTTATATAGGACTGTTGTGGCTCCAAACTTGTGTAACAACCAGCTGAAATATGGCAATAAGTTGTCAGATTCTGAAATTGTAAAAAAAAAAAACATTTTTAGAAAAGAAAAATAGCAGTGAATTTCTCAGGTGGGAAAGACCAGGTCTAACGTGAAGGTCCAATTAGTAAACTGATTTATTGCAAAAAAAACCCCCACCTCTATCTTTTAGGAATCTTCTCAAATAACAGTTCCTATTTAGGGTTAGATAAGGGTCAACGGAATTAAAGTCCTCTTGTGGCTATGTAAGGATTCTAGGCTGATCTCTCTTTTAACTCAACCACCAAGTTCTGCCGCTCTTCATACAGAATTAAATGTGCTAAACATCTTGTAACTTTAATATAGTTATTTTATTTTAACAAAAAGGAGGCACTAGATCAGTTCTAGATCAGCCCTTCGGGAGATGTCATCTGTGACATGTTATCCCCTTTTGCTCTTGGCACCCTAAATTTTTAAAAATGCAATTTATGGTCACTCAATATATTAAATTTGCTTTTCCTTAAAGCAGCATAAAATTGGTCCCGGGATGACATAAATCCATACTTCCTGTCTGCTATGCTTTCATGCCAATTCTGTAACACAACCTGCCAAATATTGTGTTTGGCCCAGAGCCAAGTGGCACTTAGAAATACAAAGAGAACTTTTGAGTATTAACAGAAGGACTTGCTCTTCATCTGTGGCTGGACTTTTAAGACATTTGCAAACATCATTTGTATTTATGGTATTAAATGTGCCTGTAGGCCAGGACGGTGCTCTGTAGGGGGGAGAAAAAGTAAAGTGTGGGATTGGAAGACTTAAGGAATCTTAATGGAGCAGCCTTATGAATCTTTAGTTTTGTCTGTCCAGCATAGTAATTGTCTAAGGATTCTTGGAGTGGTGGGTCAAACACATGCAGCAAGTTGGAGAGGCCTGGTCTGTATGAGTGGGCTTTTCTCTGCTTTCTGACACAGCACATTCTGAATCTTCAACTGGATTATCTGTGTATGCTGCAGAACCATCCCTCATTTACTAGAGTCAGTAGTTAGTGTGGAAATGTGCTTGCTGCTGAAATGTGCAAAAAAATCGGGTAAAGTGGGTTGTAGAAGATGGGGAATACTGTATGCAATAAGGTTTTTGTGTATTAAAAAAGAGGGAATGTGCATAAAATGGATTTTGTTTTGAGCTTAACAATGTTTTCAGAACGTTCTATTGGAACAAAACATGAAACAGTTTCAGCATTGTGCATTCCCTTGCGACAAATCTCAAATCCCCAGACCCAACCGGACAAAGCCCTGCCAACATTTACACCTCCACAAAAAGGGTCTTTTGATGGTCATCACTGCACCTATTGTTTTCTGGTAGTTTTGTGTTTTTAATTTTATAGATTTAATTTTATTTGGCTTTTATGTTTTTCATATTTTATGGTGTAAGCTACTGGAAATTAACTTTTGAGTTCTGCAGTTTATAAATTAAATAAATAAAAGCCATTAGGCACACAACCTTTGTTCAACAAAAATAATGAAGATGATATTTTATATTTCATTTGCCAACACATTTGGGGGGGAGTGGGGCTCAGACAGGCCAAATTGGCAAATACATCTTCGCAACAAATGCATTTTGAATTGCATCTGTGGTGCACAAGAGTGTGAGCATAGTGTACAATTTCTTACGAGTCCATAATCAGGAGGGCAGAAGAGCAAGCATAAAGTGCTAATTGTTTTTTTTTTTTCAATTCATTGGATTGTTCCCCAAATAGGTCTCCCTCAACCACTCAAGACTAAATCCACAATGTATGAGCAGAATAGGGAAGGGGTGGATTTGACATCATGATATGCCACTTTGCTTAGTATTATTAATGGAAATGCCCGATGGTATTTCAGATATTCTGAGGTTAAAACAGGTATTTTGAGTTAAATTTAGGCCTGTTTTAGGTTGAGACGTTTCCAGAATAGGTGTTTCAAACTGAGAATAGGTCACTTTTAACAAATGGAGTCTTTCAGTGTAAATCATTTTGAACAAAGGATTTTGAATGTCACTAAGAAATTATTTAATGAAGCAGGCAATTCTGCAACATTGCGAAGATAGGATCTGCAAGTGGTTAATAATTTTTCAGGACAGAGAACCCAAGTTCTTTGAAAAGAAGAGAGATAATTAGCTGCCCCTAATTTGAACTCTTTTTTCATTGAAACAGATTTGGGGTTTTGCTTTAAACAAGATACAAAGGGACTTGGAAAGTTGTCGATGGAGATTCTCAATTTCCAGGTCATGGTTGTCCCAAAGGTGCTTTTTTTTCCAAAAGGAAAAGAAGAACCAAAGAAGCTTTTTGGATGAGAAGCAAAACGTTTTCAAAGAAAAAAACTCAAGAAAGTCCAATCGCCTTTTGGAAAAAAGCACTTTGGGATGACTTCAAAAGTTAAAACAACTTTAGCTTGCAAAGAAGATGGATTTTGAATCTGTGAAGATCCTTTGTAACCGCTGATAAGATATACCTAACATTTTAATTCCTTGTGGCTTTCATAAAGTAGTAAAAATAAGGAAACAAATGGGAATAATATTGGATATAGTGTGTTATTGGTGGGTCTCTCTTTACATAGTGGCAACCACTATGCAATAAATCTTTAAATTGCTGTCCTATGGTTTTTGAACAATTTCTAATTTTTGCTACTGCTTTCTACTCTTTCTGCTTAGTGGGCCTGCTGATCGCTTTCCGGTATAGTAACAAAAGCACTCAGATCCAAGTGAATTCATTCTTTGCTTACGCACATTCTTTTGCTGTGCCTGTTGTGCGTTAGACCATGAAACTAGCCTCGTCAGCAGTTCCCCAGGAGGATTCCATTGGTATCTCCCGGATGATCTCTGAAACTGAATGGCCGCATAAAGGAAAAGCCATCCAGTTAAAGGTGGATTTGTGAAGGGAAAATCAATCAGAATGTCACATTTGGTGGTCAGATTCTGAATGGAACTATACCATCTGCTGTCTGTAGATGTCACAAGAGTCCAGATGGTTTTTGTCCAGAATGCTTATAGCTGCCAGCACTCTCCGGCACAGGTTAGGCTTTTCCAGGAGAAGCCATGCCGTTATCTGTGAACTCCTTACTTCTGCATCCCTGAACTTAAATTACTTGCTGATCATGCTATATTTCTTCTCTTGGCAGGTTTATGCGCACTTTCTATCAACCATTCCAACTCCTATGTGGCATATCCTGGTAGTCCTGTTGTCGGCGAGATTGTGTTGTATGATGGAAACAATTTGGTAGGTGCAAAAATGAATTGCAAAGGTATTCTGGGGCGCAGATTTGGTAACTCTGTGGCTTGAGAGTCGAATTTAATAAGGTAGGAGCATTATGTAGCACAGAGGTCCCCAACCTCCACAGACCGGAGAGTGCATGGTTTTGTGTGCTGCCTGCATCCCATGGATGGGGCTTTGCTTGTTTGTGCAGACCGGTTGCTGGAATGTCAAGGCACGGTACCAGTCCATGGCCCGGGGGTTGGGGACCCCTGATGTAGCATGCAGCATATGCTTAGGGCTATGCAGAAAGTTGTTTTTGTTTTGACACTCTGGAATCCATTTGGGATATTTTCCTTTATTTTTATTGTTTGCTACCATTGTTTTTCCCAAATGTTTTCCCAATCCTTCACATCCACCTGTTGAATAATCACATTTCTTATTTCAGTTTAATGAGAACCCTATCAGGAGCATGATTAATTCACAGTAGAGGGATGCAAGAGAGAGAAAACGTGTTTTGTTCTGTGCATGGAACAAATATTATGGTGGGGGAGATTCAGCTAGACTCGGTTGATTTGTCCCTGTTCTTCTCTAGTTAGAATCATGTGGTAGTCCAGAGTTTTGCCCAAATAGATTTAGAATAGATGGGTAAAGTAACACTGATATACTTTGCTCCTCTCTCCTCTAGTGAATCAGCCCACCTACTGATTATCCCAGTGCCTTTCGTCTCCTTCCTTTCATTGCTGCCACCATTCTTGAATTCAAGATCACTAACCTAGCTGGTCCAAGTCTATGTAGGCCTTCCCTTCATTGACCCAATATCTTTCTTATCCTTACTTTCCTTTCATTGCTGCTACATGCTGCTGTCAGCTCTACCCTTTTTTCACTGATTCTCTCCTTAGAATGTATGTGTTCCAAATTATGTCTGGACCACTAATATATCTTAGGGGCAAGACTAATGGAATGTGCATATTACATCCAGGCATCCAAACTTGTCTGTTTTATATCTGGTTCCACACACCGTACATTTTGCATATACCTATATCATAATGTTAGATAGGCAATGCATTTTTTTACGAATATATGTGTCCCAGGATAATGTTGCAGGATCCAATCTGGACCAGTCACTGGGACGAGAAGTTTTGTCTTCCGAGCTTTCGGACTTGTGGTATTTATATAGTGCCTGTTGTATATGGTTTTTTAGATGTTGATTGGGCTGTTGATAGCTGGCTGTTAAATTGTTGGCTGTCATTTACTTGTGCTGCCCGGCCCTCACATCCAAAGTAATGAATAAGCTGGTGGTAAATCAGCATTTCTGTTGACTGATGGGCCCGTTTCCCAGGTACAGGAAATGTACAAACAAATAAAAAGGACACCAAATAGGATCCCCAATATCAGGTGTCATGCAGAAACAGTCCTGCGTGAACACCATGAATTTCAGAACTACACACCTAAATTGTGGTGCCATTATGTGGATGACACATTTGTCATCATCAAGAGAAATGCACTTAAAGACTTTCATACCATACTGAACTCCATCTTCCCCGACATACAGTTCACAATTGGACGAAGAAACAGCTATGCAATTACCATTTTTAGATGTACTTGTCAACAGACAAGAGGATAGAAGCCTAGAAACCACAGTTTATTGCAAGGCCACCAACACTTGACACATTCTGAATTTCAATAGCAACCATCCACTGTCACACAAAAAGAGTTGCATCAGAACACTATATGGCAGGATGAGAACCCACTGTAGTACCCAAAAGTCCAAACAGCAGGAGAGCAGGTACCTACATGAACAGTTCAAGCAGAATGGGTATCCACAATCATTTGTTACAAGATCTCTGTGCAATACCGTGGGGAGAGAAAAGAAGACAAAGTACAAGACCAACCACACGACACACCCTGTCATACATCAAAAACATTTTGGATGCTGTAGAACACAGCTTCCGAGATCTGCAACTGGGCATCAGACACCACCCAGAGGCTAGCATACAAGGAGAAATTATGTATTGTAAAGATTGTGTGGAGGTGGAAGATACTTCCAATGTAATTACCAAATCCCCTACATCAGTGGTTCTCAACCTTTTTAATGCCGCGACCCCCAACCGGTTGCAAGTCGAGGACTAAACTGGTCATAAGTCGATGACTGCCCAACCGGTCGTAACTCGAGGACTCTCCCTGCCCGGGAGCACTGCGCATGTGTGGTGCCACTCCCTGTGCCGGCTGAGGCGTAGTTGGCAAGCGGCAGAGACGGAGCTGGCCCAGCCCAAGGGAGGTAAGGTACCCGCCGGAAAAGGAGAAAAAAATGGCAGACAGCCTTGCTTGGCAACCCCCATGATATGGTTGATCGACCCCAAATGGGGTCGCGACCCATAGGTTGAGAACCGCTGCCCTACATGGATTGCCCCTGTGACTAGGTAGGACAGACTGGGAGGAAGCTAACCATCAGATTGCAAGACCACAAGCGAGTGGTCAGATGAGGAGACCTGAACTCATTGGTAGCCTCACATTACAATGAACAAGGACATACATTCAATTTTGCAGCTACTAAGATTGTTGGACGAGCAAGCACAAAAACAGCCAGGGAAGTGATGGAAGCCTAAGAAACGCTCCCTCATCAACACTCCCTCATCAGTCAACAGGAATGCTGATTTAGCACCAGCTTATCAAGTACTTCAAATGTGAGGGCTGGGCAGCACAAGCAAACAACAGCCGACTTAATAGCTTGCTATCAACACCCCAATCAACATCTAAAAAGCCACATAAAACATCATATAAATACCACACACAGAACAGCATACACTGCTAGAGAGAAGTTCTCTGAGGATGGGCTCTGAGCTTCTGAAAGCTCAGAAGACAAAACCTATGAGTCAACTCTATAAATGAGCATTTTCCCTATTCATTTTTGGTTACCACATAGAATGGAGGGGGGGGGGTTGCCAGGTGCTTCGCTAGTATAAATAAACTTTTATCCCATGGGAACCAAGATCATTGGCTGCTCCCGAGACTGCAGGCTGGGTGTTGCGTAAAAAGCCCGCCAAGAAGATGTATTGGGGAACCTAGTTGCTTGCACAGCTTTGGGGGTGGGATTTTTAAACTTTGTATTGGAGAATTGTTACCTATGTCTCCAGACTTGGTTTCACTTTTGACTTGCTGATACTTTGTAACTAATATGTTCTTTGGGGAATTTGCAAGCCTCGGAGTTCTGCTTTATTCGTTTCTGTCGGAACCATGACATTGTGGTCCCAGTGACAGACCAAAATTGGATCCTGCAATGTATTTTTTTACTTCATTGTCTCTTGTACTTTGGTAGGCTGAAATATATTTTAGTTACTATAATCATAGTTTAATTTCCCCCTTCTTAACAGAGAGATGTTTGTTCTATTTCTGCCCATGAAGGACCCCTTGCAGCCTTGGCTTTCAACTCTACAGGTTCAAAACTAGCAAGTGCTTCTGAAAAGGTAAATCAACAATGTGTTGGGAGATTAACAAGTAGATCTTGTTTTCTCAGAGGAAATGGACTAAAGAAGACAAGTATTTGGATTATCATTTGATTCTGTTGGATATCTTTTTACCACCTGTAGTAAAAGCTTTATTGGGAGCTGCCGAGAGATGGCTATAAGATAGGCAGATATATACATGTTTTAAATAAATAAAATTTCATTTAGTTTTTCTCTTACGTTTATGCTGCCTCACTTTCCCTTCAGCCTAGGAGAAAAATTTATTCATTCATTTAGGTTTTTTTCCCTCTTGATTCTTTTATATTTTTTCCTTCCCATATCATTTAGTTTTTTTTCTCTCTTTAGTTTTTCTCTCTTAGGTTAATGTTGTCTTGCCTTACCTTCAACACAGGACAAAAATGTAGTCTAGTGCTCTTTTCAATTTATTCTCCTCCACCTTTCAAACATTTTTGTTATCTTAATTAAATCCGATAGCCTTTATGAACGTGACTTGAAGAGACATCTGTCCAACAGTCCCATTCATTTGGAGTGTTTAATCATTCAAGAGACTGTTTAGAACCCAGAGGAGTGAAAAACTTTTTGATGAAAAAGTTTTTATCAAAAGAACTGTTGATGAAATAGCAGGAAAAGGGTCCAGAACTGTTTAACTTGAAGGGCCTATATTAGGCCACTGTTTCCAATCTTCTTCTCAGTATGGGAATTCACATTTAAAGCATCTCAAACAATGTATTTCTTAACCTCTTCTAATGAAGGAAGAGCCTATCACCTTTTCCAGTAATTAATTTCATTGTCGAACTATTCTTAAGAGTCTGTTTGACTGAAATCAGCCTTCCTCTAACTTCATTTTTCTATGTCCAGCGTTCAGAAACTAGAGCAGTTTTGACCTTTCAGTTATTTAAAGGCTGTTATCAGAGTAATCACTCTACTTCTAGTTGTACATTTACCTCTATCTACTAGCTGGGTCATACACCTAGAAATAGGTTGAATCTTTGTCATTCAGGTCATACATGCTCAGGAACATATCTCATAGAGATCAGAAGTCCTTGTTCTAAGACTGCATGTTATAACTCAACTAGTAGCCACCCAACCTAAGCAAATATTGCTTCATCCTAAACAATATTTCCTCAGATGTAAATTCTAGAAACAACAGCTTTCTAATAATGTTCTGTGGCATTAGCTAAAAGTAAATCATCCATTTATTTGTGTGCTTATTTAGGATGGACTTTGCTCTGATACCTATCTATAATTGTTCCTAGGATAATTTAAAAAAAATCATTATTATTGTTAGAAAATTGTTATCCATGCAAAGTAGAAAGGATGGTAGTATCTCCTCTCCAAAAACAAAACACTGCTATTACTTTTCACGCGATAGTCTTTTCTTTTGTGTTTTCTTGTCTTTCAGGGAACCGTCTTTCGTGTTTTTTCCATCCCTGAAGGACAAAAGCTGTATGAATTCAGGAGAGGAATGAAGAGGTTGGTCTGCTGCTCTTATGCCAGTATTTCACTTGAAATAACAGGTTATTGATTTTATTGGATTCTGAGGCTGCCTAACTCCAAAAATATTCTGAGCTGCTTCAGTCATTTTTGACTCCTAGTGACTATATAGATTTCTCCGTGATGATCTATCTCTAACCGGTTCTTTCAAACGAGCAGTTTAGAATATTTTAAAACATATGCAGGTAGTCCTCAATTTGCAAACATTCATTTAGTGACCAGTCAAAATTATAACAGCACTGGACTTACAACTTTTTTTCACAATTAACAACTGTTGCAGCATCTCCATGGGTCTCAGGATCACAGTTTGGACTTACTGTATTTTGGACCAGCTATAGCCTCCAAATTGTTTTCAAGGGCAGCCATATGTAAGGTGCATTGCAGTAATCCCAGCTGTGAGATGATTAGGTCATAAGCGATCATCTGAAAGGCCTTGTGATCAAGGAAAGAGTGTAGCTAGGATTCAAGGTGAACCTGTGCAAAACTCTCCTGGTCACAGCTTCCATCTGCTCTTCAAGCTACAGCTGCGAGTCCAGGTGGACTCCCAAGTTGCATGCTAGTCTCAAATGGGAAATGCAATGGTGAAAGCATCCCAGACCCAGCAGTCCAGTTACAGCCATTCAGTCTTGAGCTGAAAATTTTCCTCATCCAGTCTTGGGCAGCCTTCATACCCTGGGTCAATACACTGACAGATTTACCTGCAGAATCCAGGGCTCACCCAGTAATTTCATGTGGATGTGAAAGAGGTAGAGTGAGAGCATCAAAGCCTCAAGCAACCCGCAAATGAGGGGCAGCAGATAAAGTGCATCCTCTTTTGTCAAACTGAGTGGAACCAATCTCTGAGGAAAAAGGCAAACTGGCAGCAAATGAGCTCTACGTGGGGCTGCCTTTGGGAAGCATTTAGAAGCTTCAGATGGCATAGAATGCAGCTGCACGGGTTGTAAAATGGTGTCAGCTATTCCGCACATGTAACATCACTACTTTGGTTGCCAGTATTTTTCTAGTTGCAATTCTATGTGCTGGTCATCATCTCTAAAGCCCCTCATGGCCCGGGACCAGGTTACCTGAGAGGTCACCTTCTTCCAGTTGTTTTGTCTCTCCAATCTGGTCCAGCAGGATGCTCCAGGTCCCATTGGTCAAAACATTTAGTTGGCAGGAACCAGGGGATGTTGCTTTTCTGCTGTAGCTCCTGCTCTCTAGAGCAAAGGTTCCCCAACCTTTTGAGCACCAGGGACCGGTTCCATGGAGAGAGGTTTTTCCGCGGACTGGAGGGTGCGTGGTTTTGTTTGCTTCCTGCATCCCGTGGTTGGGGCTTTGCTTATTTGTGCGGACCAGTTGCTGGCATGCCGCAGCCCGGTAGTGGTCCATGGACCAGGGATTGGGGACCCCTGCTCTAGAGTACCCCCCTCCTGAGATTAGGATGGCCCCACTTTTGGAAGGCCTTGAAGAGGAAACTTTTCAATGATACATTGTGTATTATTTTTTTTTTATTCTAAAGTAGTAAGACTTTGGGATATTCTTATGCAGAAACACCCAGAGAAATAAAAACACAAGGAAAGTAGATGATTGATTTGCTAGACCTCTATCCTGCCTTTCATTTAAGAGTTCAGAGTAGTTTACATAGTGCACACTCCTCCCATGTTCTCCGCAACAGTAACCCTGTGAGATAGGTTTAATTGAGAGTGAGTGATTAGTCCAATTTCATCCAGAAAATATCCAACGGCTAACAATGGATTAGAATCCGGTTGCTGTACTCCTAGACCAATATTCCCAATGCTATATCCTTGCTAATAAATCCTTCAGGGGATTTTTTTAAAAAAGTTTTTCCATTCTACAAGAATCTCTCAGGTTTACTTATTTGGGCCAGTCTATTACCTTTTCCTATTCCAGTTAAGTTGTCTGGGTTCCTTCTTCCCTTCACTTTAGGTATGTGAACATCAGCTCCCTTGTGTTCAGTATGGATTCCCAGTTCTTGTGTGCATCAAGCAATACTGAGACAGTGCATATCTTTAAGTTGGAGCATCTCACTGACAGGTGGGTATAAAATTGATGCTGTACATGTGCCATTGAGAACTGAGCTGTATCAAGGAAAGTCTCTCTTGATAGGTTCTTGTAGATGGAAGCTGAGAAAAATACTCCACAGAGTAGATCTGCTTACAACTAAGGTTTACCTATTGGGAGAATTACTCTAACTGGCTACAGATGTTTTTCTACATGGATCATTCAAGCTTTGATTTGGCAGCAAATTTGACCATTCCAGAAAGCCTGTTGGCAGAATGGAAAACATGGATTGTTCATATTCAGCATATTGCTAATTGATTCCAGGACTTGGGTTTTGGGTGGTTATGTGTTCAAGCTGACTCTTTTCCAATGGCTGACTGCAAATGGCAGTACTGGCATCTGTAGTTCTGACACTTGTGAAGCCACACGAGGTAAATTGTGGTACAGAAATGGATTTGTTTGGGTTTGTAAAAGCAGTTGTATACCAAGTTGAGGGATCAATTAGGGGAGCTAGGAATATCAAAGTGATGGATTGGAGTTCAAGCTGGGCTCAGAAGTGTTGATCAAAAACCTGTTGTGTGGCCAAGACTTGGTTTCCTGGCCATGGTGTTTATCCTAGACTTGTTCAATTTTTATTGGGAAAATGGATATGTTGCAGTTATACTATCAATACAATCATAGAAAGGGTTCTTTGCTGCTCCTGTTTCTAGTCTTGTATGCAGCTAGTTTAAGGCTTGGCGCTCCTAGCAAAAGTGATTGCTTTTGACCCCATGCTTACAAAATGAGAATGTTTGTATGTATTGTATCATACTTTGAATGCCTGTCTGAACACATAACTGCTGCATTCTCCTTCTGAACACCAAGCGGAGGGTGATCACAACAGAGATAAGTCAGGAAAGATACATCTTTATTATAACACTGGAATGTATGGTAGCCATCCATTATAAATGTAGAAATCTCCATGTCCATTTAGGCTGGTGTGTCAGCTGCATCCTTTATCAGCAAAGGTTGGAGCATTAAGATTTGTGCCTAGCTTACCTCAAAAATGGATTACCATGACAAGCTGTGTGTCACATTGCCTTGGGCCTGCAATATCCAGAGGTGAATGCCACAACAACATCCTTTTTGGGCTGCCTTTACCACAAGTGGGCCAGAAGATGATTGCTAGTTCTTTCCAGCCTGCTATTAAGCCAGGTTGAAGGTTTGGGTATTAGGCAAACCCCAAACCTTTCAGGATCAGATTATTCTAGCTCCTGCTGATGCCTGCACATATCAGGCAAGCTTTGGAGATTGCCAGTTGGCAACTCAAAGGTAGATCTTCACAGCAGTAGCAGTTTTATTTATTTTTATATTATTTGGTTTTTCTTATTTTTATAAATAACTCAAGGTGGTGATCATATCTAATACTCTTTCCTCCAATATTCCCACAACAACACTTCTCCTGCGAATGACTTCCCTTCGATAGTACTTCAGGTCTGGATTATAATAGATACTTTTTAAAATGCCCTCTTTTATGTTGGTTTTTCTTTAGACTCTTTCAGTAGATTGCTTTGATTTCATAACTTGTTTTAAAATTGTTGCTGTCAATTGCCTTTGGAAGTCTCTACCCTCACTGAGAGCTGGGATTCATCCCGCCATAGCTTTTGTGCCTACCACAGTACTGTTTTGAGCCACCTCTGAGTGCTTGGTAAGAAATGGGTTTGGGTGACTTCCTCTAAAATAGATTATAGCCTTCCCTTTCTCTGTGCAAGAGAATCTTGCCAGATTATTACAGATAGACCGTGGTCTCTGGGATTGATGCCTAAAGGAAAGGCACAGGGTTACCTTAAACCATAACACTTAATTAAGCTGCTGATGCAAATGTAAATAATATTTTAACTTCAGATTTGTTGCTGCTACTTATATAACACCATCCGCCTCTATTGCCTTTCACTTAAGTTTTAGGATTTTATTCCTGTATTAGGAATATCTGAGGGTCCCCATCTCTGAAGTGGTGAAGTGAAGGGGAAACAGAGAAGCCTAATGAGGAGTGATAATGAAATTACATGGTTTAGGTTTTAGGAAGTGAAGAGCTTGTTGCTATTATATTGTATGGAAGTTCCTGGAACAGAACTTTATAATCTGGTATTTTGTTTGTCTTAGTCGGCCAGAAGAACCTCCCTCCTGGAGTGGCTACATGGGCAAGATGTTCATGGCTGCCACCAACTACCTCCCTTCTCAAGTATCAGGCATGATGAGCCAAGACCGGGCCTTTGCTACCGTGCGCCTGAACTTTTCTGGACAAAGGAACATCTGTGTGCTGTCCACGTACGTAAGCTGGGCTCCAGCAGCTAAACAAGATTGCCTTCCTTTGTGTTGGACAAACTATTTTATTTAGGAGAGGCACCCTGGATCCAGTGGAAATGTTTCATCAATGGTAGGGTGCGGAACGAATCAAATAGTGCTGAGGAAGGCTAAACACATTCATTTTTTTCATGTCTTTCTCCCTAGTAACAGTGTTTCTTTATCTCATGGCCACAGTCACTATCTTTGAGTTTAGGAAGAGTTTCTGAACATTATGGTTGCTAAGACTGGATACTGAAATGATGTAATATAATCAATATATTCTATTAACCAGTTTGCATTGGTTCACGGTTCCCACATTCTGTGAACCAGTGGTAATGTATTTTGATTCTAGGCACATCAGATAAATGTCCATATAGTTTTAATCCAGCCCACTTCATAAATACCATACCATTTGTATTTACTCTCTATTTTTATATATCTTCTGCCCTGGGGATTCTTATTCCAGTATCAATCAATCATTCATTCATTGTTTGCCACCCATCTCACTGCAAGGTGGCTCCTGTTAATCTTTTTCTGATTCTGATTTGATTGTCCATTAGGTTGATCGAGGTTACTCTTCTGCAAATTATCAAGAGGAGAGGCATTTCCCCATAGATTTTATTTTTTTTTATTCCTCCCTAGTCAGCTTATTGCTGATCTGTTGGGCAATATATGAGGAAAAGTGGCAACTCCCTGGGGATGTATAAGAGTACAAAAGCAGACTGCAGATCATGGTTTATCCAGTTCTGGCATATGCAGACAGAGACTTCAAACCTCACAAAATGCAAAACTTTCTCCTCTGCATTGATATACATCCTACATTGATAACATTTGCAGTAAAGTTGGTTGTATCTTATATGCAAGGCAAAACGGATTTTATTATGCTAAATATTCTGCATTGCCCTCCAAGTATCTCCTGGACATCTTTCTCACGTTTAAGGGATGACTAAGAGTATATTAATTAATATAGCTATTGTTTCACGACCCAGAGCTACAAGATTTTTTAAAAAAAAATTAACATTGGGCCAAATCTCAAAGGGAGAAGGAAATAACATACAGTACATTGTTTTAGAAGTAAGCTTTGGATTTCATGGCAAATAATAGAACTGCATGAAATAGATCGGTTAGTAAAAGTGAATTTTGCTCTATTTCAATAACTGCATCACGTACATGTTGATAATACGGCTTTATTTAGGGGAAAACCTATTTTAGTGTGACTATTATAGACTTATAATAGATTCAAAATCATATGTTTATGTATGTCTGCATATAATGTCTCTAGTTTTTTACCCCCATGTATATTTCCTACTATTAATTAAAAATATTATAGTAGTTGTTTTACTCTAAAATCAGAGGAATAGGCCAAATTTGGCTGCCAAATCTCTCCCATAAGCAATTTCACCTTACAAATCCATTTTCCAGGAAATCCAGCGTGGGCAAATGGTACAGCCTATTTAGAGGTGGTTTCAGCGGTGTTCCTGTACATTTTTTTTATTAGGATCCAAAAGTTGCCTCGGCTCTTAGTTACAACATCTGGTGGACATCTTTACATCTACAACCTGGATCCCCAAGATGGTGGAGAATGTGTTTTAATCAAGAAGCACAGGTAACAGCTTAGTTGTTTCAAGAATTCAAAGAAAATGTAGAGAAAATAAAGAAGAAAATGTACGATAACTTAAAAGGGATTTTGTACACTGTATACATAACAGATTTCCATCAGCAGTGGTTGCTTTTGTTTATAAAACAGGATATTAAGGAGAAAAATCATGCTTTGAATGTGTAACAATCTTTTCATAAGGGTCATTCACAAAAAATATGTACAATTATGCTGGAGCATGTAAAAGTGAAAGAGAAGTGAAGTGAAAATGATCAGATGATAGAACTGAATGCTGCTGTAGGATATAAAAAGTCCACAGGCCATCACTCAGAGAAACAGAATTCTGTATAGCAAGAAAAGTCTCTCCAGTTATATTCTGATAGATAGAATAAGACAGCTGCAAAGTGCAGCCCAAGGGAAACACATGTTGAAGGAAAAATGAATACAGGAAAGGAGCCATAAGAGCACTTTCAGGGAGATAAATTGGGTGCCTGAGCACCCAGAAGAAACATATAGACCTAATTTGTGCTATATTGTTTTTTTTTTAATTTAGTAACTGTTGAGGTTGACAATATGTCCGTTTTATGTCATCAACAATGCAAAGCCCCCAGCCTGAAACTGAAGTATACTAGGAATTACATTAACTGTTAATTACATTCTTACACTTCTGTGGCATAGATTGCAGCTGTGCTGTATTCTGGCAGAGCCATCTGATTTAGATGCTGATCAGCGCTCCAATGCCTGGCCATGAGTGAATGCATATTGTGTATACCTGCAAAACTTTATTTCATCTTTGATTAACTTGTTGCATGAAGTTTAAAATTGTTCTCTGGGGATATTGCATTGTGTGTTACTTTTAGGATTTAGTTAAAGGACCAAGGGTAGGATAAGGTTTTGGTTAAAAGTACATAGAAGAGATACTATTTTCTATTTAAACAAATTATTTTTGTCGTGACATCTGTTGTAGTCTTGATCCTCCTCAGATGTTTTGGCAATAACTTTATATCAGCATAAACATCTTTCACAAAGGTGCTTTTCAAAAGGTAGGGAATGGAAGGATTTATATTCTTTGCCTTCTTTCCATTCCAAATCCTTCCATTCCCCACCATTCAGTCAGGATTGAAGAAGCTTCTTGGATGAGAAGCAAAACGTCTTGAAGGGGGAAAAAAATCAAGAAAAGTCCAGTTCCCTTTTGAAAAGCACCTGGACGACTGAGAATCTCCGCAGACATAAACATCTTCCCTTCTTGTCTCCCAAGCATCTTTGAAGATTTCAAGCTGCATGTTCTGCATAAAAGCATTATAGAATCTCTTGTCCGTTTGGCTTGCCAAACAATGCATCCTTATGGACTGGAGATGGCACAAAACCTCCATCTCTGTTAAGCCCAGCTTATGTAACAAATAACAGTACAATTACTTGTTGGAGTTACTGGGTAATGACTAGCCTTTATTTCAACCCCTTCCCTTCTCCCTGGCCCACATTCTTTTAGCTTGCTTGACTTGGTAAAGCCAGAAGAGAACAAAGAAAATGATCTCCTGTCTCCAGCAACTCAAACCTATGCTGCTACCGTAGCTAGGCAGACTTCAGTGCCTTCCCCTTCTATGATGCCAGGTCAGTACCAGATTTACAGCAAGCTGCTAGTTGTTCATTTTAGTCATGTTAGAATTGTTCACTACTATGTATTTATGAGTTTCTATGTGTCGTTTTTTATATTATTATGAAAAATATATACTGTATTACTTGATGTCTTTGGCACTGTCCTATACCATGCAAGGTATTAGCATTATTGAAATTTATGCTGAATTCAGCACAAACCAAAGACCCTAAAACTTTTCTTCGTACTTTGCTAAGTCTTCCTTATTTTGTGAGAACCAAATTTGATACATATTTTGATAGGACACAAAATAACGTGGCCAGACTATGTATGATGCATAATATAAAATTAAGGCTGTGTACTCATGGCAGAAACATGAAGGGAAATCGAACATGATATTGATTTCAGTATCTTAAAAATCTCAAGCGTCCATACTACAAGAATATACATTAACTTTAGTAAAAGTAGATACTGGTAGGTTATGTATGTTGTTTGTATATATGAGTGTATATGGAAATAAGAACAATTATACAACTCTAAAAAGAGCCAAAATGAACAGGAAGACATTTTTTAATTATGTTCTCTTGCCGTAAGATAAAAAGTAATACAATAATGGCAAACAACTTCCCCACCCATCCATGGATTTCTTGATGTTGCATTATAGTTTGTAGAATATAATTATTTGATGTATACTTGGAAATCTTGTTTTTAACTCTTCTGATCAAATACCATGTAGTAGTCCTAACATTTTCCCTTCCAAGTTGATTTTTCTGAATTTTGAATAGCCAAGCAGCATTTCGTCCATTGCTGTTTATGCCAAATTGTCCTCTCCCGGAAGACTTTCTACTCAAACCTCAGCATAAGAGAGATGTGTGTAGGGGAAAATATGCATTTTGAACCCATTAACACAAGGCACAGGAATCTGGGCAATTCTAAACAACTGTCCATCTCCAAATTGCCTTTTGCTGTATTGTCATACACACTTAGGTCACAATATACACTAATATTTCTCTTACAGACAGGCTTTTGCATCTACTCTTAATCTTCCCCCAGCCATTCTTAGCAAAAAATCACTAAAGGGAGGGGGAATCCTGAACAAAATTCCCTGTGACATATTTGTAGCCCTCTATTTTGTCAGCTAAATTGTTGAATTGGAGTGAGAAATATGGTTTACCCCTTCTGTGATCCATCACCCACCCATTCAGTGAACAGGCAAAGAAATCAAAGAAATGGTGTGGAGGTCAGGCAAAGTGCCATATAGGTCAACACTAACTGAAAGGGTATACGGTGATATGTAAGTTACCTTTATAATACATCGTCTCTCTGCAGTCATCTGGAGCATTAGCAGTGGGTATCAATATTTGCTGGAAACATGAGGAGCTGTGCCCAAGTCTTTGATATGGCCAGCAGGATCTGCACCTCTGCTCACCTTTCTTGGAATCATTTGTCCTTGCTCCTACAACTGCCTGATTACTGTACCTACCTCACTTTCCAGTGTGCTTCAGTGTCATATATTTTTACGTAATGGGAGTTGGAAGCCTTTTGTGGTCCTTTACCACAGAGGTCCCCAACCTTTTGGGCACCAGGGACTGGTTATGTGGCAAAAGGTTCTTCCGCAGACTGGAGGGGGCGTGGTTTTATGTACTACCTGTATCCAACGGATGGGGCTTCTTAAGAGACTGAAAACATTTAAAACTTGGATACATTACAAACATCTCTCTGGAATTTGTTCCACTCCAGCATAGCTGCAGGCAGCATTTTGCTAAGTAGACCTGCAGAGGTCCTCATTGCCAGAATAAAATAGGGAGCATTAACCTATTCGTGGGAGAACACATCATCCTGGAACCTAAGTATCTTACTCTGTTGTGCTGATAACATACAAGAATTGTTCTTTTTGCTGGGAAGGGTTTTGTTACGACTTTTTAAGTATAAATTATTATAATTTATTATTTAAGTTTATTATTATTATAGTATAAATAATTGAAAGTGGACAACATAGTTTAAATAACTATGGGTATGAGGAAGTTTAATATGAAAAACTCAAGCTCTTTGAAGACATATAAAGTGCACTGAAGATTATAATCATTGTCAAATGCCAACTTTTGTATTATGTTCCTCAATCTTGCCTTGTATCTCAAGAATTTTGCTAATGAACGTACGGTTCCTTCTCTTTTTTACTTCTACGAATGCAACAGCTCTCTGTAAGTTGCCCAAATGAGAAAATTATAGAGGTAATCAAAGTGTGCAAGGGATGGGAAGGGAGGATATTAAATTTAGGCTGTAAGATGAGATACGGGCCATACTATAGTTTGAAATCAAGGGAAGTCACTAAATGAAATGAATATAATCAGTGGCATTTTGTTTGGTTTTGTTCACTCATTTTTAATACTTCCACATGAAAATTCTAGATCATGTTCTATATATGATACTTGAGTAACTAAACCCTAAGTAATGATCAGTTTTGAATATTTCTGTTCACAAAACGTCGAAAAAGTGGTTCACAGGCGTAGCAAATCCCTTGATACCTCTGCAAGTGTCTATGTATTATTTGCACATGAAGTCAGGATTTTTACAATAAAGTCCTAATTGTGATGTTTCAGCTGTGATAGTTGAATGACACGTACAGACTACCTCTTGGTGCTCTTTAGCCATCCAATAATTTACATGGAATGAGGGGTGCCTGTGTAAAAAGCATTCTATAACATTCCGTTTAAAGACTTCTAAGCTGTCTTCTTATATTGCAGGTTACTCGGAAGATGGTGGAGCCCTTCGAGGAGAGATAATACCTGAGCATGAATTTGCTACTGGGCCAGTATGCCTGGATGACGAAAATGAATTTCCACCTGTGAGCATTAGGAATACTTAAAACAGCATTGTGAAATTCGTGCTGAGAAGAAAAGCTTAAATCTTTTCTTCCGGGCGATCTGTCCTTTCCTCTCCTGCCTGGTAGCCATCTCTGTGTGGGGTGTGTGACTCCCACCATGGGCTTTTGGAGTGAAGCCTACAAACCTGTTTTCCAAGTATATTTGTAATAGCGAATCCAAATTACACAAGGCTCTGGGCTGCCAGTTAAAGGGAGGGCTGAGTTCCATGCCTTTCAAAGTTCAACCATGTGGCAATATCAGGTACTTCTAGGCCACATCTGGCATCCTTAACAAAATTATCCTTCCAAGATAATGATGTCTTCAGGGTTTAATTCAGATCTGAGAATGCATTTTGGAGCCCAAAGCAGCTCTTTGACCCACTTGTTGCTTTCCAAGAGGCTCCAAACTAGCCCAGAAAAGGAGAGAAACTTAACAAGGAGCTGCTGTTTCAAAAATTTGAAAGGAAGGCTTGTATTTCCCATTTGATTCCTCTTGCCTTATCTTCTACATCCCGTGGTTCTTTGGTTGATGGATGCAGCATCAAGGTTGCCCTTTGCCCTACTCTTTCTCCATAGTGGGTGGAGGATGTTTGTAGGAAGATCAGGGGAAAGATGTCACCAGCATCATTTGTGTAGTTGCAGTGGTCGGGGATTTACTGCCATGCCTGGGCTACTGGAGAAGAGGCTACCTATTTCTGAGGGAGATGGGCGGTTAAGAAATATGAAATATAAATAAGTAAACAAAATGTCAGGGAGCACAAGGGAAAAAGAGACGGAGCAGCAATCCCAGCAGATGCCTGAATTCTCTGAGCTTTGATGCTCTATCTTCCAAGCTTCTCCCTCTCTGTTGACGCAGGTGCATTGTCCAAAATATAATGGGAAAAGGAAGAAGAGTTCTACTTGCTTTACCTTTAAAAGGGAGGACTTAAACTTTTTTCATGGAGACATTTTTCAAATAGGCTATTTATATTGGCTAGCATTTTTCCTTCTTATGGATGTTTTTTTTCTATCTTGCCTGGCCTTTCAGTCAAGGCTTTCTTGTTCTTAAGAATTAACAACCCCTTTTCTAAGATGCATAAATTTCCTGACAGCAGGGACTGCTCCAGATTGTGCTTTATATGAGATGGAGGTGGCTGAAAAATCCTAAATATACAATGGAATTGTGGGGAGGGAGCAGCTTTCCTAGTAGTAGTGTTGCACAAAGTCTCCCAGGTGATCCCTTTCTTCTCAAGCGATTTTAATTGGAAGTAGCCAGGAAGCACTGGATACCTCCATACTACAGTTGCTTAGATATCTGTCTTGCTTCTGCTGTTATTTATTCTCCATTCTTCCCTTTCTGCCACTGCCTTGACCATCTCAATAGCTGGGAGGGAAAATTGGGATGTGGTATGCCACTCTCTATAATTTCTGAAAAGAGTGGCTCTGTCTATAGGGCATCAGTTGGACCCACAGATTTCTTTTTCAGATGCACACAGGTTTTCTATACAGGTAATCATTGACATATGGCCACAATTGAGCCCAAAATTTCCATTGCTAAGCAAGACAGTTGTTAAGTGAGTTTTGCCTCAGTTTATGACCTTTCTTGCCACTGTTTTTAAACGAATCACTGCAGTTGTTAACTGCAGTTGTTTTTAACTGAATCTGGCTTCCCCATTCACTTTGCTTGTCAGAAAGTCTCAAAAAGTGATCAGATAACCCCAGGACACTTGCAACCATCGTAAATATAAGCCAGCTGCCAAGTGTCTGAATTTTGGTCAGGTGGCTCTGAGGATGCTGCAGTGGTTATAAGTGTGAAAAATGGCCATTCCCTTTTTCAGGGCCATTGTAACTTTGAATGGTCTCTAAAACGAAGGGTTGCAAGTTAAGGACCACCTGTAATGGCACAGTCTCTTTTCTCACTAGGTCTGTGCATGGACACACACATATTTTCCATTAAAGCTACAGCAAGTGGAAAATTATACTTATAGCTGGAGATCAAAGGCACTCAATTTGGGTATTTATTGCTAGTTGTACAGGAAAGCCAGAGATAAATATTTCACTCTGCTTCTTAGTAGCTAAGCCAGTTTGGAATTCTATTTGCTTTCTTCTTTTTTAATTTTTCGAAAGGTAATCACGGCCATGACCAGTATTCCTGGGGAAAAAAGTATTATATTTAAAAATGATTTGTTTTCTTCTAGTTTTTATTTCTTACATTAATACACGGGCATACATATTTACTGAGCTTCTAGAGCTGTCCTATCTGGGCTGTAAAATTTTAGGATGGTTATTAATTGGCAACAAGCTGATACCGAAGTCCATAATAGCTCTTTGCTGCCATGCAGTGGCCATTCACTCACATTTATCCAATTTTAATTAACATAGATAGTATTTAGATTTTTGTTCTTCACTGTATAACCACTGTCTTTGTTGTGCTTGGTGCTAGTGTTGCAGTTTTATATATTATAAAATTATGAAATTTGTACCTTAAAAAAAAAACACCATCTAGTTGTAATCTAGATTTCTGCAGCCCAGATACAGTAGCTCTAATTAGCAATTGCTTTAATTGTGCTCAGCAATATTGTTCAGGTCGCTAAGAAGCTACTCCATTTGTTTTTAAGCATGTGCTTTATTTTACCTTTGGCTGCCATTATAGAAGAGGGTGGATTACAGTTCTTTAGCATTTGTCGTACCTCTCAAATCATAGTAATTTGATTGGTCGACATGCTCTTATTCTTTGTTTTTGCTGTGCTCCTTATGAACCATCCTTAATACACTATAAAATTGTGGTAATGAAGTATCTTATTCAGAGAATAAGTAAACTGTGAAAATGAAGAAAAAATGAAAAGAAAGCAGCAAAGGAGGCAAATGTGATTCAAGTCACCTTTTTTTTCTTCTTTGTCCCCATCTGGGTTTGCCATCTTTGCTTTTTTGTTTTATGTTGTTTTTTGTCTGTTAAAAAAAAAACATTTTGTAAACCTCCCAGAGTTGATGGGAGTTGGATAGCATCTAAATTTAATAAATAGAAACATGGGACTTCAATAAACAGCCTCTAAGACATCTCTGTGTTTCTTACCCAAGTAATCCTACCTTTCTTTTTGGAACACTTCAACATCAAAACTTAGACTATCAACAGAGCAGAAGTGATGGATAAAGTATTTCCATTGGTTTCTCCCCCATTAATAGCTTCTCTCCTGAAATCAGAGACAGACATCTTTCAAATCCAATATTCCTTAAGATGGGCCCTTAGACATTCTAGACTGAAGGATTGCAGTCTCTACCCATTTTCAATGCAACTTGTTCTCTTGCCCATTCCAGGTACAGTATTTTATAGGAGCCCTACCAGCAGAGAAGAAAGTATATATGTTTTTTTTTAATTCTTAAGAACCATATATCAGTCCCCCCTTAGGCATGAAAGCCAACTGGGTGACTTTGGACCAGTTATTCTCTCTCTCAGTGCAACTCAACTCACAGGATAGTGGTTGTAGATGTGGGAGAAAATAGGAGGAGGAAAGAATATTGTGTATATTTGGTATCTTGAATTTATTTACAAAAACAAAAAGTGAGATGTAAACAGACAAATAAGAGATGCACTGACTGATCCAACTTACTACTATCTGCTGTCACATATTTTTGGATATTTACTGTAATTTCATCTGCTCAAAAATCCTAGCCTAAGGCAGAGCTAGATGACAAGATATAGCCAGTCTTGAGTTGATCTCAAAAAGCTAAGCAGGGTCAGATGTGTACTGTATTAAGAGGAGAGACCACCAAGAATTCTCTAAACTTGAAACTAAAAATTAAAAAAAATTCTGGAAATATATTATTGCCAAGAAAACTACAGAGATGTGCACAAGGCCAAAAGGAGCTGAATTAATTTTACCATACCAGATCTGAGATACTAAGATGGGATAAATAATAATTAACTATTAACCAGATATCCATAATCCACTAATATACCACATTTCCTTATGTGCCTTATTTGTCTTTTATTGTGTACCAATACAATAAACATGTCATTACAGAAATGATGGCATGTAGCATTTTCTACTTGGAATTGTTCTGGATATGATAAAAGTTGTCGTCTCTCTATGGAAAATGGGAACAACTATGGAAACTGGGGTCTTGATCTGCCTTTAAACACGAATGCTTTAGGACAGTGGTTCTCAACCTTTCTAATGCCGCGACCCCATAATACAGTTCCCCATGTTGTGGTGACCCCCAACCACTTATACATCACCGGGTGCCAGGGGCGTGGCCAAAGAAAAGGGGGAAAAATGGCGGACAGTCTTGTTTGGTAACCCCGGTGAAATGGTCGTTCGACCCCAAATGGGGTCCCGACCCACAGGTTGAGAACCACTGCTTTAGGAGGAGAGCCATCTAGTTTTTGATTGTGAAATAATAAGTTACACTCTAGAGTACAGGGCATGTTCAATGCTACACTATGTTGCATAAGAAGGGTAGCAACAGTAGTACCATATTCTCTTGCTGGAGTCTGGTTCAGTTGTGACTTCGTAATGTCAGAATGTAAACTTTGGGTTACCGCTAATAGGATCAAAAGTTGGTGAAGTAAAGCACCAACAGTATGACTAAGATTTTGAAAAACAGAAGAATCAGACACTTTTCAAAAAGCCAAGAAGGCTTGCTGTGTCTTACAAGAACTCTGTTTGTTTTGTACTCTTATTGACAGCTTCTCATGATGGCCATTGGGAGTGACAAACCTACACTATAAATCAGTGTTTCTCAACCTTGACAATTTTAAGGCATGTGGAGTTCAACTCCCAGAATTCCACAGCCAGCATTGCTGGCTGTGGAATTCTGGGAGTTGAAGTCCACATGCCTTAAAATTGTGAAGGTTGAGAAACACTGCTATAAATGTTACTTTTAGCCAATATGCTGAGCTGTTGCCTTTCTTTTTTTCTACATGTTTAAATAACTGATTCTTCAAGATGTTCCAGTGTGTATGTTTGCAGTCAAAACACGTACAGGAACCATTGTTTAACCCAGGAATATATTTTAAGTCTAGATCCCAACACACACTTATTTCTGAGTCAGATTTTTTCTGTCAATCGAGGACAAAGCCCTAAGGGAGGCCCAGAAACCCATCAGCTTTGCCAAAAGTGAAACTATGCCATGACTTTCATCTCCCCGCCGCTTCCCTCTGCATGCATCTCAAGCCTGTTTGCAACACTCCATGCTCAACGCACATGACCAGGGAAAGTAAGGCCGTTCTGTTTTGATTTTGGTAGATAATCTTGTGCCGTGGAAGCCAGACGAACAAAATGAAGCGATCATGAGGAGAGGCAAGCAACACAACACAGAGCGGCGGATGGGAGGTAGTTTGGAAAAACAAGGGGGAATGTAGAAGAACCCACAAACGTGGGGCAAACCAGAGACGCTCCAGTACTTTTCACACAGTATGTTTCACTTTTGCTAGTTGATGTATTCTGCCCCTCTTTTGTGTATTTTCTTAAAATGCTCTATGTTTGGTATCAATGTACTGTATATGCACATTATTCTCTTCTCAAGAACCACAGTATAAATGCATCTGATTGAAGCTGAATTTTATACTCCAACTAGCCCTTTTCTTATTTATGCCATGTATAAATGTACCTAGAAAAGAACCTACTGATTTACGTCTTTGTACAGTATACTCATGAGAATTTACCCATGCAGAATATTTTTGCAATTATCTACTTGAATAAAAGGAAATCCCCCAACTTCCAGGGTTGGAGGAATGCTGAAATATTTGTCAATAAAATCATGAGGTTAACAGGAGCTGTGTTTCCACTCATATTCCTTCTTCTTGTGTAACTTGGGAAATAAATGCATGCATAACCCCCTTCAAACACTTCCCTTTCAGGAAGCAAAGTGCAGCAAAGGAGTAAGAAAAGCCTTGCTATCGGTCCAGATTAAGCTGTATGGATAAATTGCTGCACATGTAAAATCATGGAAATCTTTTTTTACGTTTACAACACAGTGGCTACCTATTTCCCTTGCCTCAATTATTCTTTTCAGGGAAAATCAAACACAGATCAAGTTTGGAAATCAACAGCGAGAGCTATTTTTTTAAAAAAAAAAAATAATCAAAATATATTATGAGCCTGAATGACTGTGAAAAGAAACTGTTACATATAATATTGTCAAATGGTTGATAAAAAAATTAACCACATTCTATTACTACAAAAAAAATCACAACTGTCTTAATTGTTCAAATTTAACATTGTCTAACTTTAGATGGCATTTGATGCCTGGGATTGACTTCAAGTCAATGCCAAACTTTCTTTGAGGTACTTGGATTATAATCTGACTTTATGAAATGCACATGGTTCTCCTAAAAATATTCAATCTTAACAATATAGTTCTTTCCTGCCTTTCTGTTTGTGCAATTGTTTTATGTTCTAACACTCCACTCCTGCTTTTCTGTGATGTACAAAGGGGAGAAGGAGACATAACATTGTGATGTTGGGTTCTAGGTGAGCTGGACTTAATCAAGGGGTATCAAATAGCCATCTAAACATTTTAGGCCCATATTTCAGTTATCAGTCAAGCTAAATTCTGTAGAAAGATATGACAAATTATTATATAAAATCCAAACCAAGAATGTTGTACTTTTTTGTAGCAGTTTCACCCATTTGATTTCTAGTTCTGGGAGGACAGATGCTTGTTAACTTGGAAGTTGTTTAGCATTTTTCCAAAGATAAGTTAGAATAAGCAGATTCACATCTGCAGGCCAAGTGTTGGGGGTTGCAGCAGGGGATCACATCTGCATCGTGAGAATAATCTGCTATAGAGACATTGTCTGAAGCAATATCCTGAAGAATATCCACAAAGGCCTTATTTACTAATGGCAAGACAGAACGATACTCAGCACTGTGAATGTCCATCGGCTCTTGCTCTTGAATATCACGCCGCAAGTTAAAAATGAGAGGTGGCCGGTGATGTACTTCCTGACCAATGCTTCCATCACATGCTTTGGCACCACCTGGAAAGAGACAAATCATCCAAGTTCTTTTAACTGCTATCTTTTGAAAGTATTATCTTTGTGGCAGCCACTCTACATTATGAGAAAGAATAATCTGGGTGTACTACTGTGGTAGTAGTGCATTTTAAAGTACTTTGAACTAAATTGCCAATTGTACAGGTTCCTAAACTGCCCCCCCAGAGGATATGAACAAATTCTAAGAAGGGGTAGGAGATTTTTAGAAAGAAAAAGCATTTAGAAAGTTGATTCTCTGTTTTTCTAACATCTTTATTAATATTTGGGACTGATCGAAACTGATTTTATCAGATGACATAATGGGATATAAAATATAAAGCATAACATGCATATCTAATAGTAATAGTAAACAGCAATACTGAGGTACATTCACTTGCATATATTAACAAAGTATGAACTATATGTAGCTGCAATTAGGAAAAAGAAGTACACTGAAGATTTTAGTACAGCTTGTCCTCGAGATACGACCATAACGGAGCCTGACCATTACAGCCGCATATTGGGGCAGTCGTTACGTAAAACATGTCACCTAATGACCCTTCGCATCCCTACTCTCCCCAATGAAATGTAAAACAAACATGCAGGTCGTTAAATGGAGCTGGGAAGGGGAGGCCGTTGGAGGCCTAGTACAGGTAGTCCTTGACTTACAACTACAATTGAGCCAAACATTTCTGTTGCTAAGTGAGACATTTGCTAAATGAGTTTTGCCCCATTTTGCAACCTTTCTTGCCACAGTTGTTAAGTGAATCGCTGCAGTTGCTAAGTTAGTAACATGTTAAGTGAATCTGGCTTCCCCATTGGTTTTGCTTGTCAAAAGGTTGCAAAAGGTGATCACATGACCTTAGGATATAGCAACGATCATAAATATGAACCAATTGCCAAGCATTTGAATTTTGAATACAAGATCATGATCAAAGGTTATAAGAGTGAAAAATGGTCATAAATCACTTTTTTCAGTGCAGTTGTTAGTTTGAACAGTCACTAAATAAACTGTTGTAAATCGGGGACTACCTGTACAGACGCAAGCCAGCCTGCCTGGCCCTCTCAAGGCTTCTCCCACTCCTGAGACGCCCTGTGCTTCACTTCCCACACTTTGGGTCCCAAGAGGGATTTTTCCTACATGCACCAGGTCTTCCCAGGCTTTAGGCCTGATTTCCATTCCACCAGGCCAAACACCCTTCTCCTCACCTACCTTTTGAAGGCTCCAAGGCCTTCCAGAGTGCTGGAATGGCTTCCTTCTTTGTGCAGCTACATGGCAGAGTTCCAAAAGCAGCTGCAATTTTGTCCCTCCCATAAAATGGCAGCTGGGTTCAGGTCGCTGCCACATAGCTGGGGGACAAACTGCTTCGTTTTGCTGCCTTAACAAGCTCTGCACAGAGTTGCAGAAGCTTTCTGTATTGTTAAGAAGCTTCTGCCGCACTGTGCAGACTTCTGTAAGGCAGTAAAATGAAGCAATTTCACTGGCGTTGGCCATTTTGTCCCGCCCATAAATGGATGGGACAAAATGGTAGCTGCATTTAGATTGTCACTGTGTAGCCGAAGGTTCATGGCCTGCCACCTTCCACAACCTGAGGTCTGGAGAGTTTCAGAAGGTAAGTGTGGGGCGTGATGGGTGATTGGGGAGGAGGGCCAAGTGCTGCAGGGTTCTGGCGGGGTGGTGTGGGAGAGAGGTGGGGGCACTGCAGCAACTCTGTTGAGGGTTGTAGGCTCGCTGCATCTGTCTTAAGTTTGAAATGGTCATATGTAGCTTTGGGGGGAATCTTTCGTAATTTCAAATGTTCATTAAATGACCTGTCATACATATGACATATGGCTTCATGTCATGGACAAAAATAGGACTGGCTATCCTCAAAGCATAGCACACAGTAAAACCATGAGAAGTAACCATTTTGAGCGATAGTTTACCACAAATCACAGCCTTTGCCAAAAGAATACAAGCCAAAGGAATGTGTTGGTGCTATATCTCAAAATATGAAAGACACAAGCTTGATTCCCCTGGAGCTTTTTGTCAAGCATTTGCCAGAGAAATAGCCTCTCACGAACTCTCACTGATAAAGCCAAAGTACCCAATTTAGAAGAAAGTTTAAACTTGAAAACTTCTGATATTATTTGGGCTAGATACTGAAAACAAGAAAAACCTATTACAGATCTGTGAAATGTTACATCAATGACTTGGTGAAACATTTTAAATTTAAACCAATGGACGAATTGGCAACTTCTTTCTTCACAATGCAGTAGGATGCTATAGGATTGATGTAGCACAATGTTGACACGGTATACATTTCATTCATTATGGTGCAATTGCTTGTCAATAACTTTCTCAAAGATAACTAACCAAATCAAAGGCTTCAACTGATAAAATAACTTCTGAAGTTTTTAATTTGCTTTTTTTTTTAATGAAAAAAATTCATAGAGGTGTGCCCAAGCAGTAGCAGTAGTCACAGAAGTGGCTGTTCAAGACAGCGTAGTCCTAGAGATTTTGCCTACTCCATCTACATAAGCGATCAGTAGAATAGCTTTCCTCAATGCCCACACTCCTTTTTCAGCATGTGCATTACTGATGATAGATTGCTTGGCCAACTGTTCTAATAGCTAACATAAGATTTATACGAAAGAGTAGGCCTAGGATCCACGGAGGTACTTTGCAGTTCCACTAATCTTCAAGTATGCGATACCTGTTTTTCCACTCCACTTAGAGACATGTTATTATCATGATGAAATCTTCCATGTTTGTTTGTACAAGGCAGAGTTTGCATATTTTCCCACAATATTTTGCCAAATAGATGACTGCATTTGTGAGGAGTTGGCCCCAAAGCCATATCCCAACTGCATTCAAAGTCATCCCATTGTTGGAAATCTGCTCTCAAATTTGTGCTCTTGAGAGTCGATTCTCAGGATCCAGCCAGACCAACCCCAGCACCCAAAGACAGTCTTGCAAACTCTTTTTTTTTTAAATTTGTAGTATTACAAAACAGGAAACACTGATTTGTCTTTCAGATATATAAAGCTAATCACACAAATGTATTTTATCTGAAACAAATAAAAACAGATCTCTCCCCCTCCTCCAAACTTCTGTTACTTATAAAGTAGTTTTAACAGCTTCTATTATTTAGTGATTAACTATTTCCCTACCTGCAAGGTGCTTCTTTTGAGCTTCATATACCTAAAATCTGTGAAATATGTAATGCAATGTTTCCTGGAATAGAACCTCTGTATCAGGGCTTTTCAACCTTTTCACCAATTGTATCACTTTTAGGATATGGCAATAATACCACCTAGCAAGGTGTCAAAAACATGATGACAAAAAAAAAAACCTGTTCAAAGTTGCAATTGCACTGAAATGACTTATGACCATTTTTCACATTTATGACCATTGCAGCATGCTCAGAGTCATGTGATCCCCTTTTGCAACCTTTTGACAATCAAAGTCAATGGCAGGGTTGCTCGTGGACAAGTGCTAAGGTGGGACTTCCTTCCCTCCTTCCTTCCCTCTTTCTTTCTCATGCCCATCTCCTTCTGAAGGAAGAATTTGAAAAAAAACAACAACCATATTTTCCCTCTTCCATATACTCATCAAACAAGGAAAAGCCTCCAGAAAAGACAAGCCACTGAGGGAACTAGCTTTAAAAGGCATGTTCCCCTTTAAGAATTAGCTACTGGCTAGAAAGGAAAGTTAAGGAGCCAGCAGCCAGCACTTAAGGAAAAAAAAATGTAGTAAGTACTGGCTGCTGGCTAAGACAGCCTCCCCAAATGGCTCCATTCATAAGTAAAGGAATGCTACAGGCAAAATCCATTCAGGAGAAAAACACTTCAAAATCCCTTGTAGCAAAACTTACAGCTAACAATAGCAGAGCAGTAGAACCTAACAGGAGACATCAGACATCAGCCAAATAGAAATTGCCAAACACTCCTTAAGAACACAAAGCCCACATTGCACAAATCCCAGAACTTCAAAGTTACAAAAGCACATAAGAATCCTTCCACTCTCCATCTCCCTCTCTCTGTGCCTCACCTCCAGCTGATACTACCTTCCTTCATTGCTGCCTTTCTTCATTCCTCGTGGAGGGCGACATCTCCACCGCTGCGTTTTTTGCCTGTTTGTTGCTGCCAGCACAGATGGCTGCCACAGAAGTTGTAGATCAGTTCATGTCCGGCCTGCTTGATCTCTTCTCCTCTCCCCCCACCCTTCTCCTTCTTTCCCTTTGGTGCAGCTAGAGCTGACTCCACCTCCTCCCAAGGCTGCTTCTTTTTTTTTCTCTCCATCTCCCGCCCAAACTGCCTTTTATAACCTCTCCTATCTCCATCCCCTCCTCCTCTTTTCTCTTCCAGGTGAGCTGGAAGTGAGCCTGGGGTCTTTGCCTCGCCCCAGTCACTCTGCAGCTCCAGAGGACTCTCTCACAGTAAGTCCTGCCCTGCACTGGCTCGTTCCCTCCTCCACTACACTTGTCTGGGCAGGGCCGCCTACCACCTGCCATGTGCTAATGTACCACAGATGATATACGTACCACCGGTTGAAAAGCCCTGCTCTATATAACGTGAGGACTATCTGCATTCATTTCTCAAAGCTGTGGAAGGCACAAACAAGAGTACATCCACAATCATTAAATGTGACTGATAGGCTGATTTTGATTACTGGCATAATCCAATAGTAAATTATTTAAACCCTATTACAGGGTTTATTATTTTGATACACTATGTGTTAAGAGATAAATATCTATCAGATATCACCCAATGACAATATTTATAGTTACAAGATTTTTAACAACATTGTTTGAACAAGCAGCGCTTTCAATTTCTGATACCTGAGATATTAGAATAACTTGTTAAATCTTTTAAAACTATAAAAACTACCATTAGTTTTTACAGTTATTTGTTATCAATAAATCAATTTGATATGCAGACTTAAGAAAATAATGGAATAAAGAATTAGAGGATCCTATATTGCTCAGACAATGGGAGATTGTCTTAACGTCTCTAGCTAGAATGTCAATGTACCTTAAATTACAACTTATACAACAGAAAATAATATTTAGAACATATTGGACTCCATTACATTTGTATAGAAAAGAGTTGTCAAAAACAGCATTTTGTTAAAGATGTACTAAGGATAATGTTTCTTTAAAATATGTTTCTACAATGTCCTACACTTCTACCAAGTTTTGGAAGAAGGTAGTGGATTATCTAAATGTGATTGTGCAAGAAAAACATTAATTTTCCAAGGAAAATATTATTTTAAACTACGTATTTACTATATGGAATTTAACAACTGGACAATGTAAATGGATTCTCTGTGTCTTTATTATGGCCAAAAGGCTGATACTGCAGGATTCAAAAGATAATTAAATGACCCCTTCACTCAATGGGCTGAAAATCTGACTGCACTTGTTATTTATAAGTGTATTGCCTATAGAGAGGTAACTTTGTATGGACAAGTATAATAAAATACGGAAAACATTTATACAGTATACAGTAGGTTAAAATGATGGTCACATAAATGTATTAGAAGGGGCGTTGACTTACCTGAACGCCTTTTCTCAGCACGGAGATGGATAATCCACGCAGTGGGTTGAGACTGTATTCCTGGCCAATCAGATCAGTCAGCCAAAGTTGCCACGCCCCGTCTTGGACCATGATCCTCCAGTCTTGACTCGAGCGCAGCCATTGACTGACAGTAAGACGTTTTGGCTCCACTAAATATACCCTATTATTCTAGTCTATAAGGGTGGGTGTGGATTATCCATCTCCGTGCTGAGAAAAGGCGTTCAGGTAAGTCAACGCCCCTTCTCCAGCACTGGAGATGGATAATCCACGCAGTGGGACATACCAAAGCCTATTGTCCCTTGGGTTGGGGAATAGACTGGTCCCGTGTGTAACTTTGGTCTAGCACCTGCTGGAGAACCCTCCTACCGAAGGAGGCCTCTGCAGAGGAGTACCTGTCGATTTTGTAATGACGAATGAATGGAGAGGGCGAGGCCCAAGTGGCTGCCCTGCATACCTCTTCAATAGAAGCCTGCATGGCCCATGCTGCTGAGGTGGCAGCACTCCTTGTGGAATGGGCCGTGATATGCTTGGGGACTTGCAAGGACTCCGCCTGGTATGCCCCCGTGATGCATGCCCTAATCCACCTACCGATGGTAGAGGACGAGACCTTCCGGCCCCTAGTAGCAGGGTTGAAGGATATGAAAAGCGCTTCCGAGCGTCGGAATTCCGCTGTGCGTGAAATGTAATGTCTTAGTGCCCTGCGTACGTCCAAGGTGTGCCATTGTTGTTCCAGGGGATGAGCTGGGTTTGGACAGAAGTCTGGTAGGACTATTTCCTGTGATCTGTGAAAAAGGGAGTTGACCTTTGGAATGAATGAAGGGTCTATTCTTAGGACTACCTTGTCCCTGTGAAAATGGCACAGGTCCTTCCTCATTGAGAGAGAAGCTAACTCGGATATCCGCCGAGCTGACGTGATGGCTACCAAGAATGCTACCTTATGGGTCAGATAGCGAATGTCACATGTTTTGAGTGGTTCGAAGGGCGCTCTGGTAAGAGCTTGTAGTACTCGTGGTAGTTCCCACGATGGATACCTATGCACGGTTGGCGGTCTGATGTTTGCAGCCCCCTTGAGGAAGGATCGTATTAAGGGATGCTTGCCCAAGGATTCACCGGGGCTGGCAGAAAGTATAGTTGAGAGGGCGGCGATTTGCCTGCGCAGTGTGTTTGGCGAGAGGTCCCTCTCTAGGCCATCTAGTAAAAATTCTAGGATCTTGGGAATTGTGATCCCTTCGAGTAACAATTCCTGTTTAGAGCACCATGATTGGAAGCTTCTCCACATGGCCTCGTAGATACGGTTCGTGGAGGGGCGCCTTGATGCCTGTATGACCCTAATTACACCCTGTGAGCAAGCCCCCTTGGCTAAAATTGACCGTTCAAGAGCCAGACGGCTAGTTGTAGCCATTGTGGCTCTGGGTGGGAGATCTCCCCCTGCTTGAGGGAGATCCTCTCCGGAGGAATCCGCCATGGATTCGTGCGGGAGAGACTCCTCAAGTCTGCGAACCAAGGTCTCCTTGGCCAATAAGGGGCCACAAGGATTACCTCGGCCCTTTCCCGCAGAATCTTGCGTACTACCGCCGGAAGGAGAGGTAAGGGTGGAAACGCGTACAGGAGCCCCCTTGGCCATGGGCTCCGTAACGCGTCCGTCTGCTCTGCTCCCTTGGATGGGAATCGGGAGAAGAAGCGAGTTAGGTGGGCATTGGAAGGAGAGGCAAAAAGGTCCACCTGGGGAAGCCCGAAGCGGTGACAGACCTCCCTGAAGATCCTCGGGTGTAGTTGCCACTCCGAGTGATCTATTGTTGATCTGCTCAACAGATCTGCTTGGATGTTTGCCTCCCCCGATATGTGGTCGGCCTTTATGGAGGCCAGATTTTGTTCCGCCCAGGCCCCCAGTAGGAGGGCCTCGGCCGAGAGCGAGCGAGAGTGTGTGCCCCCCTGACGGTTTATGTGGGCCTTGGCTGTCACGTTGTCCGTCAGGACCAGTACGTGCCTGCCTTTTATGCTGCTGTGAAAATGCCTTAACGCTAGGTGAATAGTCCGCAGCTCGAGCCAGTTTATGTTGTGTCGGAGATCCACCGCTGACCAGCGGCCCTGTGTCCACTTGGTCCCCAAGTGGCCTCCCCAGCCGAATAAGCTCGCATCTGTTGTGACTACTACTCTGTCTGGTTCCCTGAAGGGGGACCCCCTGAGGAGAGCTGGAGATAGCCACCACCTGAGGGAGTGTCGTACTCTCAGAGGTATGCCTACCCTCTTCCGGGATGCACTGATTTGTTGTCTCTGAAACGGGAGCATGAACCATTGCAGTTCTCTTGAGTGCAGCCTTGCCCAAGGAACTATTGCTATGGTCGATATCATCTTCCCTAGCAGCTGGGAGAGGCAGACCAGCGTCACTGACTGACCGCGGCTTACCTGTTTTACGGCTTTCTTTATGCTGCTGAGGCGTTCCTGTGATAGGTACACCTTGCATTCCTTTGTGTCTATGACCGCTCCCAGGTGGAGTATTCTCGTAGTTGGGGTTAGATGGCTCTTTGGAAAGTTCACCGAGAAGCCGTGGTCCTGCAGCATTTTTATCACTAACTTTAGGTCCGCCCGAGACTGCTGGGCGGACGATGACTGGATTAGAATATCGTCCAGGTAGCACTGGACTCTGACTGGTACGTTTCTTAGTTGTGCTGCCAGAACCGCCAGAATCTTGGTGAACACCCTGGGCGCTGATGACAGGCCGAATGGAAGTGCCCTGTATTGAAAATGGTGCCCCCTGTAGGCAAACCGTAGAAAGCGGCGGTGAGCCAGAGAGATAGGGATGTGCAAGTATGCCTCCGTGAGGTCGATCGATGCCAGAAAATCCCCTTTCCTTACGCTTCCAAGGATGGAGCGTAGTGTCTGCATTTTGAATTTGCGGTATTTTATGTAGAAATTTAGCCTTTTCAAATCCAAAACGGCTCTCCAACCCCCCGAGGGTTTTGGGACCACGAAGAGGATAGAATAAAACCCCTGGTCTCTCTGGTTCATAGGCACCGGCTCTACGGCCCGTATGTTTAGAAGGTGCTGAACGGCCTCGTTCATGAGCCTTCTCTTTGTTGGGTTTGTGGGACAGGGGCACGGGCGGAAGCGGTTCGGGGGCTTTGAGAGAAATTCTAGATATAGACCATGACGTATGGTGTTCCTGACCCATACGTCCGTGGTGGTCTCTTCCCACTGGGGAGCAAACCCTGCTAGTCTGCCCCCTATGGGAAGGTCTGGGCGGGAGTCATCTGGTACGGCGGAAGGGGCGGTTGTTCCCCCGAAAGGGCCGTCTTCCCTGTGTTTGCCTATGTCTTGTGTTCTGTCTGTCCCCCTGTCTTTCCCTATCCTGTCTAGCTTGGAAGGGTTGGGAATTTTGAAAGTAGTTGACCCTGGCTTCCGTACGAAAGGATTGTTTCCTTCCCCAGGAGCCGGGTCTCTTGTCCTGCCTTTTAAGCATGTGTTTAAGGACCTTGCGCTTGTCCTTGTTCTCTGTCAGGTATGGCGTTAGTGCCTCACCAAACAGCTTTGCCCCTTGGTACGGAGCCGAAGCCAATTTCCACTTGGATTTGGTATCCGCCTGCCAGTTCTTTAGCCAGAGGATGCGCCTGCTCGTGTTGTTTGCCGCCATTGCCTTGGCTGAAAACTTGGTCGCTAACAGTGTTGCGTCCGAGGCATATTCCGTGGCCGCTACCATTTTGCTGAGTTCCTGATGAGTGCGTATATCTTCCATGGGAACCCGGCCCTGTAGCTCACGGAGCCAACAAAGTGTGGCTCTGGTGAAAAAGGACGCGGAGGTAGACGCCCTGGTAGCCCAAGCTATTGCCTGGTGCGTTCTCCTGTAGTTGGACTCACTCTTTCGGTCCTCGGCTTTAAGAGCCTCAGCAAAATCTCCTGATATGGCCGTGTCCGATATCAGGGGACCTATGGGTTCGTCCACCACCGGCACCTCCAATGTTCCCTCTAGCTCCCTTGCTACGTTAAATAGCTTCCTCTCCGCATTGCTAGGAAGCGGTAGGGAGGTTGGCGCTGCCCACTGTTTCCTTATTGTGTTTAGGAACATGGTCGGGCATGGTATGCGGTGTTGAGTGGTTACCTTTTCGGCGAACGTCGGCTCAGCCTCCGTGTCAACTGTGACAGGCTCCGCTGGTGTCCCATGCCCCAGATGGGCTGTGGCCTCAGCCTTGCGCAGAATAGTAACAAAAAGAGAAGGGTTAAACAGGCCGCTGAAGGACGGCCCTTGAGGTGAGGTGTCCTCCTCCTCCTCAGACATTTGAATCCCTTGTGACGTACCTGGCTGGTCCAGGTAAGCTTCCTCAGAGACCGACGAGTCTGAGACGGAGGAGAGGTCCTGATGGTCCTCCGTTTCCTCCCGATGCCTCGTTCTAAGTCCTAGAGACTTGGCTTTTGAAGTTTGAGCCCTGGCCTCAAATGCACGGTCCACTGCCTGTGCTATTAGGGTAGCTAGCAGATCCCCCGTCAATGCAGGAGGAGTGACCATTGCCTGCGACCCTGCAGGTGCTGTGGTTAGCATGGTCCTCGGGGTTTCCTGTAACCTCCGTGGGGAGGGGGATCGGGAGAGCGATGAGAATTCGCCTATCCCACCCTCTGTTTGGGACTGTGATGAGCTCCCTAATGACCAAATGGCCCGTGGGGATGAAGGGAGACCCAGCGGTAGATCAGAACCTATTCCCCCATTCTGCCTATTTTCAATTCTGGCCCTTTTCTGGGCTCTGTCGAACTCTTTTTCTAGGGCTTGGTGTCTTCTGATTGCCTGTTTGTCAGCCTTCTTTGATGACTTCCTTGCAGCCTTTCTAGGGGCTGCAGAGGATTCCGAATCCTCTGAAGCAGGTGCTCCAGAGGATGAAGGCGGGGCTCCAGTGGAGGGAATGATTGCTTCCTCCATTCTCCACTAACGCTGGGCCGCGATAGGGGGGACCCAGGTAGTAGGAGAGCTCCAACTTTGAGTAAGGACAGGCGCACTACTGGGGGCGTCTGGAACTCAGGAGCAGACTCTGCCAAATTGTCAGAGTTAGTCACTGTGCACGGATAAGAACAGGCACGCTAATGGGAATGCCTGGAACCCGGCTTGACTATGGTGGGTAAGGACAGGCACGCGACT